>NW_015164683.1:722269-742983 GCF_001447785.1 Gekko japonicus
AGGTAGGCTCATTAAATTATTGTCAAGGTTCATATTAAAAAGTGAACTTTTAAAAAAAGATAGAAATATTAAAATGGTTATACTTGTTGCAGTATGTGAAAGGAAAAGAAAACCCCTGGAATTAAAACCAGGATTAAAAAGTCACTAGGGTTCATATACTGAAAAAAATCTTTGTGAGAAATGTTCCTTAAGGTAAAAACCGGTGGGCTAAGAAAGCTGATATTGAGGAAAGCCAAGCTGACAATTGCCCATCCTACCCATGCTGGGTTGAGGAGATGGCGAGGAGCCTGCCTACGCTTACTGCCATATATAGCAAACTTCCTTTACACACATCTCCTGCTTTCTGATGCTGGTCTTCCTTAGGAAAGGAGTGCTAGAATTTGGAAAGGGAGTGATGATGTCTGGGACCATAGTTATGATACCTGATTTGGACTTGGCCATCCCCTGAAAGCCCATAAAATACCTTGCAGTTTTACAAATTTGGGGCATTTTGTCAAGTTGATATGCAGCTTCCTGTCATCTACTCATTTGCTGTCCCAGATACTTGTGACCACTTTGTGCCTCCTGTTCTTTATCCCCTGAAAAATCCCCTCAGTTTCCCACCTTACTAGCTCATGATTCCAGCTGTTCTGGAAGACTCTCATTAGGTCTGATTCCCATGTAGATGTGCCTTAAGAAGACCTAGGCATCTGTTTAGTTTTGCTATATTAGACCATTTAATTCCTGGCAAGAGGTACACCACAGCAATGTTTTAGCTTTGTTATGGGTACACTACACAAAGGATACTATTAAAGAGTCTTTCATTTTAATCCTTTATCATAGTTTAACAGTTATTTAATATTAACGAACTCAACAGAAGATTATACCATCCATTACTGCTACCTAGATAATGAAAGGAGAGCAATTACATGAGTGCATAAAAATATCTTACCCAGAGATAAGCAGGTCACAAGCAAGGAGCCCCTTTTAAGAAGTGGCTCCTGATCAATTCAGCTTCCCATATTTATAGGTTTTAAAAATAATCTTCTAACAATAACTGGCTGTACCATTTGATAAGGGTGCACATTCTTGGCTGACTAAATTATAACTTCAAACACTATGCAAAATTATCTGTACTTTAGTATCTTCTTAAAATGTATAAAAAACTGTTCATTCTTGCTATTTTGGTCATAACCAAGTCTGTTTTAAAATAGTGATTGCAAGTTTCTCATACATATCTGTTGACCCCCAAGTTGGACATTCTCAGACCTGTGCTCCCAGGCCTCAACACATATATAATATCTATGTGTTATATGGTTCCTAATCTACAAGAGACTGTGTTACTGTGTTACTTCTTTATTTCTTGCCCTTCTTCAAGGCTATTCTATTCTGATTCTCTAAACTCCCTTTTTGGCATGTTTAGATAAGAGGCTAGACCAGCTCTTTCTGATATGCAGAAACATCCTCCATGATTTTTTTGGTCAAATTCAGCAGTTTTTCCTCTTATGTATCTGACCATATTCATGACACAGTGTTCTATTGATGCGGAGGAGAGGAGTGGATTGATGTGTTGCTGGTATGACTGTTTTTCAGGCAGCGTATATTCTAGAAGCCAAATCTTTGGCTATACAGGCTGTCATTGGTCGTGAACTCTAAATAATTATCTTCTGGATTGCCTCCCTATCTCACAAGTCACATATCAGGTCTTTTAGTTGTTTGATCTTCTCCCTCCAAGAGTAAATATACATGGAGCTGCTTTATACTGAATCAAACCAGTGATCCATCAAAGTCAGTACCGTCTACTCTTGACCAGCAACTAGGGTTGCCTGCTCTGCACTGGGAAATATCTGGAGATTTTGTGGATGGAGCTTGAGGAGGGTGGGGTTTGGAGAAGGGAGGGGAGGGACTTCAATGGATTATAATGCCATAAAGTCTACCTTCCAAAGCGGCCATTTTCTCCAGGTGAACTGATCTGTCACCTGGAGAGCAGCTATAATCCTAGGAGATCTCCAGCCATCATCTGGAGGTTGGTAACCCTACCAGAGACAACTGTCTAGGGTCTCAGACAGAGGTCTTTCTCATCACCTACTCATTCTTTTAAAATGCTGGGATCTTCTGCATGCAGATGCTCTGCCACAAACTGATATGGGAGGCCCTGGTTAGAGTGATAATGATAGTGGATAAGGTACTGAAGGCTGTTGCAGGCTCAAGGAAGCCTCATGTCTAGACCAGCTGGACTCCGACAAGTGCATTCTGTCTATAAAAATGAAGACAGCCATTTTGTTGCAACATTTTGATGTCTCTGCAGAATTCTCTCTCCATCCTGAACTGACCCATAGAGAGAAGGCTACTTCAGTGCATTCCTGTTAAACTGGATCCTAGTGATACCAGGAAGTGCCAACTATAATCCACATAGAGGGAAAGGCAGAACACCCTGATGTCATTGCTGAGCAACTACAGGTTCCCTCCCCCCCTTTGCTGTCTGTCATACATAGTTTTTATTTGCAGCCTTTGTCTTTTCTGGGATGCACATCCTTGTAAAAAAAACATGCCACCTTAAATTACTCTAAATTATAGACACACTTTCAGATAATGGCTTTTTATGTTTCTTCAACTTTTGAATGTCTTTTTTCCCTTGTCTGAGCTGTCATTGTTCTTGGAGTATCAATTCTGGAATGTTAAGATTTCAAGAACTCTGACAACTGCTAGTTAAGTTAAAGTTGATGGTATCTTGCATCTTTCCCATTATAGGTGATCAACAAGTACGGTGATTTATACGGAGCAGAACGCATCGCAGAACTCTTAGGTCTGGACAAAAATGCCCTTGACTTCAGTCCAGTGGAACATACTGAACTAGAGGAGGCATCTCTTCTTTCATGGTATAGGTTGTCCTTTAATGTGTAACCACAACTTATGTTGCTTTCCCAGCTCTATCACCAGTGACATATAGTTAAACTACTCCAAAAACGTTAATTTTAAAAACAAAACAACAACAACAAAACAAGCAGCTGATCAAGGTGGATCACTATTTCAGTCATGACGGGAAATCCTCATGGGACAGTTGCTTTTATAGCTATAAAAGAAGAAAGCATACCCAGCTCCAGGTTTTCCGTGCAGTTACAACAGTGCAGCACATTTGAAAACCAGTGTGATCTAGTGGTTAGAGCTCACTGAGAGATCTTAGACTAGCTGTTCTCTTTCAGCCTTACCTACCTCACAGGGCTGTTCTGATTAAAAAATGGATGGTGGAACGGGGACCTTTAATGGTGCCCTCAGAATAAATAATAAGTAATTTGTTCTAACAGAGCTATCAGCAGTATCCTATACTTTGCAAGTAGGAACAATCCTCCTGGATGCTTGTCAGTAGCAATGCCATTATCAGAAACAAGTTACTAACAGACCGTATGTGTTTATAGTTGGCTCTCTGATGGTCAAAGGGCCTTTAGGATTTATTTATTTATTTTATTGGATTTATATCCCACCCTCCCCGCGGATGGGCTCAGTGCGGCTCACAATTAACGGCACCATGTGCCAAGATAAAACAATTAAAAACAAGATGCAGAGGTGAGTCATTCCCAGTCACACTCCTATCATGCCCCCTTAGGAAAATTTCGAGTACTGCCACCAGATTGTTTGTCTGCTAAGCAATACTGAACTATGTTGTGATGTTCCGGGTCAGTTCACCAGAGCAACATCATTTCATAATGTTGAACTGCCAAGTACTATTGCTTCCTTTTCTAAAAATGCTTCTGTGTATAATAGTGGACCTTTTAAAAAAATATAAGGACCTACAGTGATTTGGCATAAGCCACTAGTTTGAGGAAGGTGTAAAGCAGTACACAGCATGCACAACATTGCTCAAACATGCAGTGCTAACATTTGATGAAATTTATCCCAAGAGCTGTAACATTTACTTCTCCATTTCTTAACAATATAGCCAACACACCTCCACAAATGTCTTAAAATATCTTTAGTGTTGGAGAAAAAATAGCCAGCACAAAATGTGACAAAATATGTTTACATTTGAATTAAATGACAAGTACTGATATTAATGTTGAATTGTTTTTATTAGGTTAGGTTCTATTGATGCCAAGTACCATATCTGGAAGCTCGGTGTAGTCTTTACTGATAATGTAAGTATATAGTATTTCTCTACAGAAAGAACTCAGCATTCTTATTCTTTTGGCTGGGCCACACAGGGCCTGGTGTGAATAGAGAACGAGTCTTCTGCCCCTACATCCTCTCTTATCAGATGTGCAATTTTTAGTGTGAACTGGGGCCAGTGTCCATAGATTCCTGAATAAGGTGGGCTGCCCATAGATCCCTGTTGCAAGCAGCCCCCCTACATTAAACACTAAAAGTTAGATAACCCTTTGAGAGTGAAAAGAGATATGTATGAACCTGAAACTAGACTGTAGTGCATATAACAGGTGTAAAAGGGTACAATCGAACGATTATTCTGGAGGAAGACTTCCATATACAGCAGGCTGACTCTTATGAAGCACAACACAAGTGGTGTTGCACTTAAAAATCTACTTATGATTCAGCATGTGGAGGAAGGGGAGAGGTGTACTGTGGGAACGGCATTCAACAGGTGGCCCATGCACTCAGATAAGCAGAAAGATATTTACTTGTATGTGTAGTGTTATCAGTCTGCATAATTCTTACTGCATTTTATAGCCAGAAATAGTCCCTGTTTCCAGTGAATTTAGAATGTCTATTCACTAGGTTTTTTAATGGTGTATAAAGTGCGGGTATCCTTTCAAACTTGTCAGTATTTCCATAATTATTATCTCCTGTGAACCAGTTTGGTGTAGTGGTTAAGTGCGCAGACTCTAATCTGGGAGAACCGGGTTTGATTCCCCACTCCTCCACTTGCACCTGGCTGGATGTCCTTGGGCAAGCCATAGTTCTGGCACAGCTGTTCTTGAAAAAGATCAGTTTCTGTCAAGAGCTCTCTGAGCCCCGCCTACCTCACAGGGTGTCTGTTGTGGGAAGGGGAAGGGAAAGGAGTTTGTAAGCCGCTCTGAGACACCTTTGGGTAGTGAAGGGTGGGGTATAAATCCAATCTCTTCTTCTTCTGTGTGGAATCAGATCCAGTAATGCGTTCTGTGATGTGGATTCACCTACTTGTGATCATCCAGCTCACTTCATTGTAATATTTTCATCCATGTATGCCCTGACCTGGATAGTTCAGGCTAGCCTGATCTTGTTAGATCCCAGAAATTAAGCAGGGTCAGCCTGGCTAGTACTTGGATTGGGTGACATGGAAGCACTCAATGGCAAACCACCTCTAAATGTCTTTTGCCGTGAAAACCCTATGAGATCGCCAGAAGTCAGCTGTGACTTGATGGCACTTTCCACCACCACCATGATGTTTTGTGCTGCCCAATTTCTTAGAAAATACAAAAAAAAACACCCACCCTCCTTTTCAGAACATGTGCTAAGTACTGTAATGTTCAAAATAAACTTGTTTTGTAATTTAGGATGTGTTTAGCAGCCCCCCAAAAAACTATATTGAGAATTCAATCCATTATATATCTATTTAAATCAAACAGTTTCAATATGTCACCATTAGGTGTACATTTTAGGCAAAGAACAGGCCAGGCCCTGTGTAAGTTTTCAGTGAGCCACAAACACTGTCATACAGAGATGAGCAAAGCATGTCAAATCCCAGATGGTCAGGGGAGGGGTGGAGTGGGGAAATCAGCATGCAAACGTCACACCAAGCTAACTGTCCCAATAACCTGACAACTGTAAATGCAGTTGGGACCAGTGGAGAATTTTTGTGTGGTCTGACTCCCACGGGTACCTGGCCCTCATGAACTCTCTGCTTCTGAGGGACCCTGGAAAGAAGGGACAACAAGGAGCATACTTTTGTCACTTTGCCAAGCCCAGGTGCCTGCTGTGGGGGAAAGTGATCTGTCTGAGAGTGGGGAGAATTTGTAGTCTTCTAAGTGTTTTAGGTAGGAAAAAACTGTACTGTTCCTTTGCTTTTTGTATTCTGTAGTTTCACCACTTAGTTTCCCCCAATTAGTTTGTGTGTTCACAGAATAAAACCATTTTACAAATTTGTTATTTGATTTCTGAGTAACTTCCCCCACGTGTTGGCTGCTTAAGTTCACACTGCCTTTTGAGGGAGAAAAGGGGAGGTGGGATCCCTTCCTTATCTCACATATTCATGCATCCTGTGTTCAAGAATAGAATTATTGGCTAGCCTAAAGCAGCCTCTTAATAGACTCAAAATCTCTAGGTGGTGGCAGAATCTACAAAACGGAAATTTGGGATTTAGGAGGCTAAACTGCCAGCACAAAGTCTGATGTGTTGGCATGTACACAAGAGATGCAGAAATATAGCAAACTATAACATGCTCGAACCCCCAGACCTATAATATGATTACTAATTAGTGGGAGGGTATGATGCAAAGAAGTCTCAATGTGTAATGTACTCTGTGTAATGTACTCTGTGTGTGTGTGTGTTTGTAACGACTCTGCAAAATTACAAAAAAGAGAAAGCTTTGACTGCGATGTAACTCCCATTTGTTCATTTGGCATGGAATACCTAATAGCACTCTCCCCCCCCCCTCTGATGTAACATTTTCTTCAGTCCTTCTTGTACTTAGCTTGGTACACAACTATGTCCATCCTTGGCCACTACAACAACTTCTTCTTTGCTGCTCACTTGCTCGATATTGCTATGGGATTTAAGACACTGCGTACGATTCTGTCTTCTGTAACTCACAATGGCAAACAGGTGAGTTTCCAGTAACATAATGTGTGTCTGTCAAACTAACCATGACATCATAATCAGAATTAATCCCTTTTAAAGCCTTTTAAAGACAGCTCATTCCTACCTGTTGGGTTCTGTTTGACACATTTTCTCTCTGTTTGGGAATCCATTACTATGGATGCTTGGGTTCTTAGCATTGTTGAACATGGTAACTTCCTGATTTTCATGTTTCATCAGTTCCTTGTTCATCTGTTTCCATGTCAACAACACCTTCTCCTGAGTTGCAACAGAAGGTGCTCTGGCTCCTCAATAAAGGAGCAATTGAGTCTGTTCTACCTGTTGACGCCAATAATGGATTTTATTCTCATTATTTCTTGGTTGACAAAAGGGATGGTGGAAAGCACCCAATCTTAGATTTGGGGGGTCTTAATAAGTTCTTAATGGTCCCTAAGTTTCCTATGACCACACTGCCTGAGGTTCTTACCTTACTCCAAACTAACTGTTGGTTTTCTATTATCAACCTCAAAGATGCATATTTTCATATCACCATACACTCCAGGTCTAGGAAATTCCTCTGCTTTCAGTGTGGCGATGCCCACTTCCAATACACTGCCCTGGTTTCTAAGGTCCTCTAACTCACACACTGATTATCCCAGGCATAAGTTATCCATACCCAGAAACATCATTGATTCTTTATGGTGGTGGTCTTCCTGGGAGAACCTGCTATAGGGCTCCCCATTTGGGATTCTCACCCATAATGTCCAAATTTTTATTGATGCATCTCTTTTGGGCTGGGGGGCGCACTGTAGTGCTTATTCGGATAGTAGCCATTGGTCTGCCATTGAACAGAAGTTGCATATACACCTGTTAGAACTCAGAGCAGTTAAACTTCCTTTGATTTCCTTTGCAGCCTTAGTCACCAGCCAATGAGTAATAATAGCCACAGACAACATGATAGCCAAGTTTTATATTAACAAACCGGGGTGTACCTCTGTTCAGAAGCATTGGACTGTTCAGCACACCGTATTGTTGGAGGCCATCCACATGACTGGGCTTACAAATACTACAGCAGATGATCTCAGCAGAGACATCATGGCCCCACACAAATGGTGTCAGAAGGACAGTTACTTACTTCCTGTATTCCAGCAATGGGGGCAAACTCCAAGTGGACCTGTTTGCCTCTTCTCCCTTTTCTAACATCAAATGCCCCCCGTCGTGTTCTTTGGCTGGAGTGGATGCACATTAGGGGAAGCTTTTCAGCTAAAGTGGCAAGGGACCCTGTTTGATGCCTTCCCTCCCATTCCCTTGTTAGGGAAGGTTCTCCCTCTGCACTCTGATTGCACCCTTCTGGCCAGAATGAGCGTGGTTCCATACCCTGTGGTCCCTGTCCAAAGGTCACCAATGTGGAGGACCTGTTCCACATAGATTCCCCTACACCACCACAATTTCTAGTCCCTACACTTAATGGCGTAGTTGGTTCACAACCACTAGAATGATCTAACAGGGTAGCCCAGATGCTTTTGTCTTCCAGAAGCCCTTCTGCAAGGAAATCTTATGCTGCAAAGTGGTCAAGATTCTCCCTTTGGGCTGCTTCCTGGGGGTTTCCCCCTGAGTCCTGCCCCATTAAACTATATATTTGAATACCTGCTATACTTGAAGGATAGTGGTTTAGCTGTCACTTCAGTTAAAGTTCACTTATCTGCCATCTTGGCTTTTCATGAATCCATAGGTGATACCACTTTTTTTTCTAACCAGGTTTCCAAAAAGTTTCTAAAGGACTTATTTAACTTACTTGTTTAACTCAGTCCCCTACTGGTTCTGCAGTGAAGTCTCTCTCTGGTACTGCAGCCTATTCATCGAACAGCCTTGCTGTTCAAACCTTTTGAGCCCCTTGCCACATGTAATCTGCCTTTCCTGTCCTACAAGTTAGCCTTCCTCTTGGCACTCACCTCTGCATTGTTCCCCACCTTCAACCTGGTTCCATAATGACAAGGTTGTACTCCATCCAAGTATGGAATTCCTCCCCAAGGTTCTCTCTACCTTTCACATTTTCCAGGACGTAGTCCTACTGGTGTTTTTCTCTTTTCCTCTTCTCAGACAGGGAACAAATACTGCACACTTAGATGTACATTTGTTGTTGTTGTTCATTTGCACAGTCGAGACTGACTCTTCGCAACCCCATGGACCACATCACGCCAGGCCCTCCTATCTTCCATCGTGCTCTGGAGTTTGCTTAATTTCATGTTTGTTGCCGCGATAACACTGTCTAACCATCTCATTCTTCACCATCTCCTTTTTCTTTTACCTTCAGTCTTTCTCAGCATCAGGGTCTTCTCCAGTGAGTGCTCCCTTCTCATTTGGTGGCCCAAATATTTGAGCTTCAGCTTCAGTATCTAGCCTTCCAGGGAACAGTTAGGGTTGATTTCTTTTAGGATTGACTGATCTGATCTCCTTGCAGACCGAGGGACTCTCAAGAGTGTTCTCCAGCACCATAATTTGAAAGCATCTATTCTTCAGGCTTGGCCTTCCTTATGGCCCAACTCTCACAGCCATAGATCATTGCTTTTTTAAAAAATTGACCGTACTGCACCCTTTGGGAAAGATGACAACTTGTTAGTATGCTCTCTGTATTTAAATGCAGATACTCTCTATACCTTGTTAAATTCCTACAGAATTTCTTTCATCAGAGCAGCATCCATCCTTTTCCAATCCACTCCTGGCCTTTTCTTTTTCCTGAAACGCAAGTGCATCCTATTGCTGGCCACTAAAAGAGAAACACTTTTTATACTGACTAAAAACTTGAAGTTTGATGCTGCTCCTTCCCTACAAAAAGATCTGTATTCTAATTTCTTTCATCTCTCAGTGTCTGCAAAGAATTTCAGGGTCAATGTGAGAAGAAGTTGCAAGGGAAATGACATTTTCCTTTTCTTCCTTCCTGATGGAGCTGGCTATTGCCAATTCCTCTGTGGTTCCGCTGCCCTCCCACTCTAGTTACTTTTTCTAAGTAATGGCACTTAATTCCATAATTTGTGCATTTCATCAGTTCTCTCTCTTTTTCATACCAATACTTATTTCATCCAAGGTCGTAGATTTCCATAAAAATAAAATGAGCTATTATGTGTAAAGATTAGCACTGATATTTTTTTCAGCTCATCCTAGCACAGACAGGAACATAAAGTTTATTTTTAAACAAAAGCTTGCTCTCAGGGAGAACCTTGCTACTGGAAGAATAGATTGCTCTGCTGTTGCTCACCCCACTCCTTTCTTTAAGAGCCTTCAATTAGTAAACTTGCACAAGAACTGTAACTGACAAGTCCCAGGCAAAAGCATGAAAAATTCTAACCAATGTCAGTTTCTCCTCCAGGTGAGACTAGCAGAAACCTCAAGGAGAGAATGACTGCTGGCCATTTGTGAATCTTTGCTGGGATCAGTTACTCCAGTCCTGTATTTGTAGTGCTTGTCGCATAATTAAGACACTTGGGGAAGGGGCAGAGGTGGCGAGGGATCTTTTAGCTCAGCATCAGTAATGATGCTGCAAGACCATATTCCCAATGTTCATCCAAGTTCCACTAGTTGTGGCAAGAATAGCATTTCCCGGCAACAAATTACTGCAATTGAAATGCTGAAAGGTAATGAGATAATGTCTTAATGTATCCTGAGCAGCAGCTTTACCTGCTAACATTGCACTACAACCAGATTTTGTCTGGAAAAGCACAGCATCTCTAAGCCTCAAAGCACTCTATTCACCCAAGGGCCACTGAATTGAAAAGGGGATTGCTGTGCATGTTTGAGGTTTACCACTGTTAAGGGTATACAGCTTTCTTTGTTTGGATGAAGCCTTTAAAAATGCCAATGCAGTGTTAAGTATGTTTAAGCCTATTCATCGATATATTGGTTGGACTGTGGCCTTTTTTAGAATCCAGTGTCATCAGCTGACTTCACCAGTGGCTGTCCTGTTGTTGGATTAGCAAACAGTTGAGCTGAGCTTATTTCTGTGTATTGAATAGAGTGTACTTTGCACTCGTTTAGTCATTTTCTTCATGCAGTTTCTATCTGCCAAATGATGGGATAGAGCCAATTTGATAAGTCTATCAAATAACAGTGTTTTCTACTTCCTGAGCCTAGTGTGTACTTTTCACCCCCAACGTTAGGCATTACTCAGTAATGTTGAAAAGCACATTTCAGAGGGCAACCTGCAAGCCAATCTACATGTTACAGCTGCTGCTCAGGGAAACGTGCCCCATGAACTACTCCACATGAATGACTTATTAATTGATAAGAACCAGTTCGTGGAACAATTTAAAGCCTGTTGACTGGCACACTATACCAGTGTTGTTTTAAGCATCAAAGAGAACCCCATGTACTGGAAACCTTGTTTGGAATATTATAAATGGTATGCCATTCAAAATATATTAAGATAGTATCACTAGTTGAGGAAATTATGATGTTTCAGATTTATTGTGTAGGGATTCTAGGTAATTAATAAAAGAGATTTCAATCCTTAATTGCATTTTCATTCTCTGTGGTGTTTTATTTTGGCTGTGTGTAGCTTGTGTTGACTGTTGGACTCCTGGCAGTAGTGGTATACCTTTACACAGTGGTAGCATTCAACTTCTTCCGCAAATTCTATAACAAGAGTGAAGATGAAGATGAACCAGACATGAAGTGTGATGACATGATGACTGTAAGTTAGAGGATATTACTTTAAAAATTTAAACCAGAAATATCACCATGGACTCAATTATCTAGAACCTGTAAAATACAAATGTTGTATAGACAAAAGTTTTAAACCACACACATATTGGCTTGGATGTAAACCACTGCAGATGGAACAAATGTTGTGAAAGGGATCATTGGTGACCCCTCTTTGCCTCTCTTGTGTCCTCCAAAAAGCTACTTATGAGGATCGGGGATCCTTCAGGGGAATAGCTTCAGCTAAAGTACAGAGGGTTGCAATGGGAATTGGTGGATATTATTCCCCTCTTTCACAAGGAAAGCAACAACTCACACAAGGGAGGTATTTCTTCCTGTGCCCTCTGACCCCTGATCTCTCCCTAGCAAAGATATCCCTGAGTTATGATGCCTCAGGGGCAATGTTCCCTCTACGCTGAGTTAGTGTGAGCTAGCTCACAGCTTTTTAGCCTCCGGCTCACACATTTTTGCCTTAGCTCAGGAAGGGATGGCTCCAGAGCAGACTAAGTTATACAGTAGCCAAATTGCTTGCTCATGACTTTCATGCCAGTAGCTCACAAAGTAGAATTTTTGCTCACAGGACTCCACAGCTTAGAGGGAGCATTGCTCGGGGGGGCAGTGTGGACTCTGTAGTGGGGCTGTATAGTATTTGTACTTGATATTACTTTTCTTAAAACCTCTCATTAAAAAATCCTACTGGTGGGAGAAGGCCACAAACAATTGATATTTGGAATTCCCGAGAGAGAGTGCTTCAGTCAGCCTGCAAGTTTAAGAAACTTTTAAATAACCTAGTAAAATTGGCTTTCACAAATGAGTGTTATTATGTGAAATGAAAACTGATGAAAAAGTTTGCCAGTTCTGTTTGTAATTTCCAGTGCTGTCAAGTCAAAGTAGAATATTTTAAGTGCATTTGCAAGATGTCTCTTGAGCCAAATCCTGATAAACTTTCCTGATAAGGCTGCGAATCAAATAATCTGGAAACACTCTTCTCTTAGTTTAGTGAAAGCACCTTTGCAGCTTGAGACTTGTGTGTGGCTGATGTAATACAGAAGGAAAATCCTGAATATCTGTGGCTAGTTTCATTTCTGTCAGTCTTCTTAATATCAAGTGTCCAGCTTCTACATCCTGTGCTAATTAATTTATTATAATTTAACCAAACCAGAATGTCATGGATTTTATTTGAAGGAATTGTACTACACCAACAATGTAAGTCAGGCAATCTGTTCATTATACTCATCTAGAAACAAGAGATGTGCACATTAAACACATTGCTTGCAGTCTATAGTTTAGCCACATCTTGCCAACCAAACTGCATCTACAGACAAGCTGGCATAGTTACAATTGATTCGTTTCTCAAAATATAGGCATCTGCAATACAGTGCATTAATATATCGCTCCTATGGTAACACTAGAGGTAGGCACACGGATTCATAAAGCGGCCTCACACTGAATCAGACCGTTGGTCCGCCAAGGTCAGTACTGTCTACTCAGATTGATAATGGCTCTCCAGGGTCTCATCTAGAGCTCATTTCCACTACCTGCTATCTGATCTTTTAACTGGAGATGCCAGGGATTGAACTTGGACCTTTTTATCTTAACAACTACTAGTTATGAATTTCCTCCTCTCCTATAACACAGACCGTAGGATAATCGTCATATTCTTGCATCTCCTTGACTGTCCACCATAGAAGCTCCTCACAGGTCTTCAGAGAAGACAGTCACTTTGAGTCCACTATGATGCCCCAAATACTTTGTCACTGAATACCCTCCTTATTTATGTATTGCAGTATTGCTATGCTGCCTTCCCCATCATGGCAGCAACTCAAGGTGGTTTACAAAAAACCCTCATGCACAGGAAACAGATATAATCAAAGACACAAAAGGGGAAAAACCAAATATACACCTTTCAAAAAACTACCTTCCTTGTGAAATTAAATGCAGAATGGCTGCTTACAGAGAACAGTGTCACATTCCACATGGAAGGTGAACAGAATGGGAGCCCACTGTACCTTCTTGAGGATGGTCCATAACTCGGAAGCCACCCTTGAAAAAGAGCAGGAATGGACTGGAATGAATGGCTAGCTCAAAGGAGCTTACAGATCACTGAGATAGCCTTATTTTCTCTCAGTTCCATCTGATCAGTGCAAAGTAACAGCTGATATAGCCAATGTATCAATTACCTTCACAACCCCCTTAGCCCCATTTATCAACCACCAGGTCAGAGTTGCCAGTTATCCATGTTTCTGCGCGGGAAACATATAGAGCATATGCAACACAAGTTTTAACAGTTGATGGGGAATAAAATCCATCCCTATTATACTACTTGTTCTCCTCTGAAGCCTCCAATAAAAAATTAGCTTGTCATTATTGTATTTTGTCTAGTATATTGCACTTTCTTGTCAAAAGAAACTAAAGTGATTCTATCGGTTGGATATGGCCAATCATGTCTGCTAATGGACTGTGCCTGCCCTTAGCAGAATGGACCGTCTCTGGGATTTGGATTCAGTATTGTAAGAATTGATTTAAATTGTATTTAAAAGAATTTATGCCAAACTTTTTTAAAAAACTGAGCGGAATTAAATTTTGAAATTTTCCTATTGTTCAAACAAATGGGGTTTTTTTTGGTGTTTTTTGGGGGGATTAGAGATTTATTTATTTATTTATTGGGATTTTTATTCCGCCCTCCCCTGCAAGTGGGCTCAGGGCGGGTTACAGCAGATTAACAAAACAAAATAGAAACATTTCCACATACGATACCACAATGCACAATAGAGGTGGGTTAGAGCAGGTGAGGCCGATATAATGGTGGGATTGTAATAGGTCCTGCAGGGCCCTGGTCTCACTTGGGAGTGTGTTCCCCCAGGCTGGGGCCAGAGTTGAAACGGCTCCTGCTGAGGCTAAACGGATAATAAAGATCTGCTGTTTTATAACTTGACTTGCTTTTAAAAAGTATTTGCATGCAGGGAATGGCTTTTGGAGTAATTTCTAAAGATGCAGGTATCATTTTTATTAATACCGTGTTCATGGCACTTGCTCACAACATTCTTATGGGTTGCATGGATGTGTTTAGCTCAAGTTTCTTTGACCAAATTAAGGAGAAGAGAGAAAAACATATATCATGTATGTGTAACTCTCCATGGTCCTAATTCCAAAAACTATCCCAAAACAACATGTGAAGTGGTTTTTAGGCCACTAGAATGTTTTCTTGCAGTAACTCAAATACAATGAATGGGAACTGCATGAAAACAATGGTATTGCTTTGACTTCAGCATTTATGTAACATGGTCTTAGGCTTTGTTGAATAACTTCCATTGTGTAGAATGCAACGTAAGATGCAATGGTAGCAAAAAAGTACTTTTTACTCTCTTACTTTAAAGCAGTTGATTTTGTTTTAATTTAGTACTTTCTTCTTCCTAGTGCTACTTGTTCCACATGTATGTGGGCGTAAGAGCAGGTGGTGGTATTGGAGATGAAATTGAAGACCCTGCGGGAGACCCTTACGAAATGTATCGAATTGTGTTTGATATCACATTTTTCTTCTTTGTCATTGTCATCTTGCTGGCCATCATTCAAGGTATATTGACTTAACAGTTAAGATAATATGGATTTTACTCCTCTTTCCTAGTAATCAATGGCATAAAACTAAGCAACATTAAGGAATAAGATTAAAACTGTGGTCTTCTTGAGACCCTTAAATGGGTTGATTCCCCACCAGCTGGGTCATGAGCCTCTTGGGAGCCAACATTTTTTGTTACTTGTTCGACGAACCTCCTGCTAGTGTGCATGCAGACAGCAAAGGCACCATGTCTTCTGCCTGTTTTTCATATACATGCAGAAGGGGTAGCAGGGTAGTGAGGTCACTCAGCAATGAAAGTAAGCACAAGCAGCTGCACAAACTCCTCCTTCACCTGTGAAAGAAAAAAAACAACCTTCTCTCTCTTCCTGCAACTCATCCTAGCCTGCCAACCCACGCTAGTAATCCCATGCTTTATGCACATGCTTGCAGTTTGGAGCCCCCTCCCCAATAAAAGCTTCCATGTGCCTTTTTGCTCTCTCCCGTACCATTTAGCATGCCCACCACCCACCCTGCCATTTTATTCTGGAAAGAGCTGATGTTTTGCTGGTAAGGGACAGCTCCAAACAAAAGAGGATGATCAGTGGGATGGGGTGTGACTGGGTCAGGATATGCTGTATGAAGAGATGTAGAAAGTAAAAGGAAGGTAAAAGAGAGTGCTTTTGGTGGAAGGTGCTCTGAATCTGTCTGTGCTGGCTTCTTTCTTTCTGCACTACACCTCCTGGTGGTGTCTGTCTTGCAATTTCTGCCTCTTTCTGGGTCTGCTGTCCATGGTCCTGGCCCTGATTTCCGTGGGTTCATAATTCTAACTCATAGCGATTACAATGATAATGATGTCTTATGGTTAAAGGTGGATACCATGTCTGATATGATATTTGATATGATAGTGATTACAATGACAATGATGCCTTATGGTTAAAGGTGGATACCATGTCTGAAAAGATTGAGGATTACTGATTTAGAGAAAAAAGTTTCAAAAGACCATCTTCAGAGTTAAACAAAGAAAAGCTTAAGGCATGCCTGCCTTCATTAGCCAGCATAGTAGTCTTACAATGGAGCTGCAGACAGTGCAAGACTCAAGAAAATGTTAATAAACTGGCCATCCATTTCATATTTACACACTGCAAAGTAAAATTGTAATTTTAAAAGTATTGTTTGTTTTCTCTTCCTGCCTCTCTCAGGTTTATTACAATGGTATAATTACAGGGTTTCAAACAGTTCAATATCACAACATAATATGCTGCATAACATGGTGTCAGCACCCTTAGTGCCGGCCACTGAGGGAAGGAATTGCTGGAATTTGTAGGTGATCCATGCTTTTAAGGGCAGCCTTGAGTATGATGGTGTTGTGGAACAAACAAAAAATGGAAGTGTCTTATATTTGTATTGTATGAGTCTGCCCCACACACCATCGAGTCTAAAGAAGTGGTTGTAGCTTGCTGTTAGCTGAGATACACTTTCCACTTTGGTCCTCACAACCATCCATTTTCCATAATCACCTTCTTTTCTCTTTACACATTCTCACGTCTTTTCTGTTGCCTAACAGGAATC
Source organism: Gekko japonicus (assembly GCF_001447785.1). Taxonomy (NCBI): domain Eukaryota; kingdom Metazoa; phylum Chordata; class Lepidosauria; order Squamata; family Gekkonidae; genus Gekko; species Gekko japonicus. Next base: position 738,795 of record NW_015164683.1, read on the forward strand.
TCCAATTGTAGTTTCCCTTTCTAGAACAGAACACTCCTAAGATACACTGTCCATAAGTATTGTGCCTTTATGGATCAATACCCACCTCATAGCATAGTGCTTTACCTACTCCCAGCATTGCTTTGCTCACAGCTGACAAATTTCCTTCATCACAGTCCCTCCCATGTAAGTCAGGCTTTGTTTCCTTCACTATCCTTCAAGAAATACACTTTTTGAACACATTACTTTAACAATATCTGGGCGGTACAAATGGTAGAAGTGTAATTGAGTTTCATCTTTGTCTTCTGTGCAGTCCCACATTGGTGAGACTGTGCATGTGCAGGTGTACAATGGCAAGATATTTTTCTAGCTTAGAACCTTTAGGGGGCATCTGCAAGCCTATTGGAGCTGTTGTATCCATTCTCTCCCAGTGGTCACAGGGTCCAACAGCACACCGTCCCAACTCCCTCTGTTCTTTCTTCTCTGCGAAGGAAAAGGTCATTCTTCTAGCATTGTCATAATTTTCAACAGCTGCAGAGGAAGAAAAATTATTGACTTTCTATACATTTACCTTAAGGTTTGCTTGTGGCAAGCTTTTTTAGTAGCAGCTTGAATTATGAGTGCCTCAAGGGAAACCTTTACCTTTACATGGCATAGAATACTCTATTTTAAAAATGTACCCATTGTGGGTTGAAAATTATGCAAACAAATGAACACAGTCTGTGTGTCACATGCCTGGGTGAGGGCCATAAATTTGCCAACAAGTCACCCAAAAGTTAAAGACAATGTTATGGGAAAAGGTGTTGCAAGCATTGGAACCACCAACATGGGTTCTGCGTGTAGGAAAATCTAAGACACCATCTGTGGCATCCACAAAATCAGCACTGTTGGTTCCAATGCATTGGACACAAAGGAGGATCCACCCAATACCTTTTGCTTCCGAGAAGCATTTTGGAACAGCCTGCTAAGAAGATCAAAAGCAAGGAGAAGCATAAGGAGGAGGCAAGGTCTGATTCAAGATGGCATCATATCAAATTGGTTCTGCTGTTGAAACTGCGGAAGCAAAGAGAACCGATCCCTGAACCAGAAGCTAGAACATCATCTGTTAGGTCAATTTTTCCAGTAATTTCATTATTGAAGTTGAGATAGGGATGGGTCTGTTTCCTCCACCAGATCCAATGCAACTGCAGCAGGAGATGCCGCAGTAGGTTCTGTGGCCATCTAATTTTTCCCAGATGACACTGTGGCCTTATTTTATGTCACCTGCACATTTGCAGAAATGGGGAGACTACAGCAAGTCAGTTCCAAGATCGAAACAGTCCCATACTTACCAACCTCTGATGGTTGTAACCTTGGCTGCTAGTGCTGCACCACCTACTTCTCTATGTGAGCCGAGGTTTGAATCAGATGAGGAATCAAAGGATGAACTTGTTCTTATATCAAAAGAGAGCACTGAATTGGCGTCAGACCAATCTCCAGATGAAAAAGTTGGGAAGTTGCTATACTCTTCACTGTCAGAAGATCTCAGGCTATATGTGGAACAAATGTTCCGCATGGCGAAATAGTTGGATATTGATGTATCAACTACCTCTCAGAGGCCTAGAGACAAGATTCTGTCACCTCACCAGGAGTAGTGGTGTTTCCTATGATTGAGGGTTTTTTGGAAATGGCGAGTAAATTATGGAAAAAACTGGCATCAGTACCAGTGACATCTCGCTCACACTAACTCAGCTTAGAGGGAACACTGGTTGCGATCTACTGCGTTGTCGTGGGACACACTTTAAAGGGTAGAAGATCTCCTGTTTGAAGGTAGTATGTTATTTTCTGAGAAGACAGATGAAACTCTGACTCAAATCAAGATGAATCACTAAATGGCAAAGTCTTTGGGGATAACATCAACAAGAACAATGGGATATAAGCAGAAAGCCTATGCTAGACAACCATGGCAATCCTATTACAGGGAGCAAAGAGCTTATCCTCAGGGCAGACCTGAGTATCCTCCTTGTAAGAACTTCCAGCAGTAGCATCAGTTTGGAAGGTGGAAATCATTCTCCAGATCTAAACCTACTCAGGGACAAGAAGGAAAAGAGCTGCAATCTCAAAGCAAAGCAGCTTTGTGACAACTGAAGACTGGTTCTGAAAAGTTACAAAGTTTTTTTTAATAGGTTAATAGTTTATATTAGAGGTTAGAGTTTTATAACTTCTGATAAATGGGTTCTTAACATTGTGGAGAATATAGATTGGAGTTCAAGTCAGTACCAACTACACAAAAAGTGTGTGCTGCTGTGAATAATTATTTGCCTTAGTTGGAAGAGGAAGTAGGCTAAGGGAGTTGTGGCGATAGTTGACACTCCTGATTACCCAACTGGGTTTTATTCCTGTTTTTTCCTGGTACAAAAGAAAGATGGGAGGAATAGACCAATACTGGATTTATGGGCTTTGAACAGATTTTTAAAGGTTTCTAAATTTAGGATGATGTCATTAACACCAGTTCTACAGTTGTTGAATACTGGATCATGGTTCACAGTAATGGACATGGAAGATGCATATTTTCATATTTCAATAAAGGAAATGAATAGGAAATATCTCAGATTTAGATATGCTGGGAGAGTGTTTCAGTACACGGTGTTGCCTTTCAGATTAGCAGCAGCACCTTGTGTCTTCAAAATATGCATGGCTCCTATTGTGGCTCATTTACACTTAAAAGGATGTATGATCTATCCATCTTTTAGATGATTGGTTAATTATAGCAGCATCAAAGAAGCAAGTGCTAGATGATTTACAATTGATTCTGAACAAATGTGAAAGATTGGGTTTGGTGATAAACTGGAAAAAAATCTAACTTGGATCCAGCTCACTCAGTACAATTTATTGGAGCTATTTTGGATTCCAAGATAGCTAAAGCAGTCTTACCTCCCGATAGATGGGTAGTTATAAGAAATGTGGCTAGATGATTCATGTCGAACTACTTTCAGGGTTGATGGCTTCAACGACAGTGCTTCCCTTGGCCAGGCTAAATTTGAGACCACTACAATTGTTGTTCTTGGGATGTTTTAAACCAATGTTACATTCTCCTCATAAGAAATTTTCCATTTCTAGAAAGTGACAAAGTCACTATCAATATGGACAAAAGATCAGCATCTCCGTGGGGGTGCATCTTTTGGTTTTAATCCCCACGAAGTGGTGGTTACTTCAGATGCTTCCTTGTTGGGGTGGAGTGCATATTGTAGTAACCACTTGATTCAGGGAGTGTGGGGACATTCTGAAAGGAAACACAATATAAATGTTCTTGAGTTAAGAGTCATTAAATATACCCTAATTTCATTCACAGATATCTTACATGGAAAATCGGTGATGATTCAAACAGACAACACATCAGCTATGTACTACCTGAACAAGCAAGGTGGTATAGGTTCCCTATTTATGGCCCTGGAAGCTGCAGCAATTTGGCATTGGGCTATATAAAATGGGGTGGTCCTACAGGCCGTGCATATTGCAGGCAGCCAGAGCATACAGACAGATAACATCAGCAGGATGTTGTCTAGGAATCATGAATGGTCTATACTAAACAGATATTTACACCCTATACTCCAGATATTGGGCTTTTAAACAGATATTTACACCCTATACTCCAGATATTGGGCTTTTTGCAGGTGGATTTGTTTGCAACAAGGAAGAATGCAAAGGACCCATAATTTTGTTTGGTAGCAGGAAGGGATCCACTTTCTCTAGGGCATGCTTTCCAACTTCAATGGAGAGGGGGGTGGTTCTTTTATGCTTTCCTGCCCATTCCTCTTTTAGGGAGAGTTATAGCCAAGGTCATAAGAGTGGGCACAAATGTAATTCTGATTGCTCTATTTTGGCCTTGACAGATGTGGTTTCCCCATATAAAACAGCTGTCCAAGGGGATGTGTATACACATTTGATCTACTGAGCACAGGGCAGATGTGTCATCACAATCTGGCCAATCCACACTTAACATCTTGGGGGATTCTTCCCAGGAATTGGGATGTTCTTTAGAATCGAAAGGAATATTGATACAAGCAAGGAAGCCAGCCACAAGATGCACATGTAACAACAAGTGGGCATACTTTGTGGAATGGGCCAAAGTTAGAGGTGTTTTGCCTGAAAGGGTACCTCTGTCTCTCGTATTACAATACTTAATTGAATTGAAGAAAAGGGGTTTTTCTCATTCATTGAGTATACTTAG
>NW_015164683.1:743003-744592 GCF_001447785.1 Gekko japonicus
CTAAGGCTTAGGGTCAGTCAGTTTTTTCTCATAGCTTGTGTCATGATCTGGGCTGTGCCACCAGAGGCCTACTAGGCCCAGGGAGCCTGGCTAGCGGTAGGGGAGGCTGGGCCTACAAACCCCAGAAGGCCTTGGGAAGTTTTGGCACAAATTTTGACCAATAGGGAAGAAGAGGGCTGGGAAATATAAGAACTGGTACAAGAGGAAAAGCTGTTCTTCTTCCCAGGGAACAGGGTCAGAAGGGAGGTTGCTGTGGGGAAGAAACCCTCATCCTGAGGGAAGGCTGAGTAGTCTAAGGCCACTTGAGATAGTGAGCTAGGGACAGTATATATTTAGATGCATTAGGGCATTTGATTTCTTTTCTTTTCACCCACTTACTGTTATTATTCTGCACCTTGTTTGTTTGACGCCTATAAAATAAATTATTTTCATTGCTCACTCTGCCTGGTCCTCACACTCATTTCGGCTAAAAGGGAGGTCTAAAGGCTTGGGAGGGTGCTCTGGGCCTTCTAAGAGGAGCCTGGAACCAGAGTGGTGGCAGCGTCAGGTGACACCCCATCTGGGCCATGACAGCTTGCTAAGACATTTATTAGAGGATTAATTAATTTGGATCCTCCAAAACCTATATAGATCTATTAGTAGTTGTTGTTGTTAGTCTTGACTCATTTAATGACTAAGCCATTTGAGTCTTTAGCTATAGCTACTTTGGAATTTTTATCAATTAAAGTGTGTTTCTTAGTGGCGGTGATGTAGTTGTAGTAGATAACTCACTGAAAATGTCGAGACAGTGTGGGACTGCAATAAAAAAGGCCAATGCTACACTGGGGATTATTAGGAAGGGTATTGAAAACAGATCAGCCAATATCATAATGCCCCTATATAAATCAATGGTGCGACCTCATTTGGAATACTGTGTGCAGTTCTGGTCACTACACCTTAAAAAGGATATTATAGCTTTGGAAAAAGTGCAGAAAAGGGCAACTCGAATGATAAAAGGGTTGGAACACTTTCCCTATGAGGAAAGGTTAAAGCGCTTAGGGCTCTTTAGCTTGGAGAAACAATGACTGAGGGGTGACATGATTGAGGTTTATAAGATTATGCATGGGATAGAGGAGGTACGGAAAGAGGTACTTTTCTCCCTTTCTCTCAATATAAGAACTTGTGGGCACTCCATGAAATTGCTGAGTGGTCAGGTTAGAATGGATAAAAGGAAGTACGTCTTCACCCAAAGAGTGATTAACACATGGAATTCACTGCCATAGGAAGTGGTGGCGGCTACAAGCATGGACGGCTTCAAAAGGGAATTAGATAAGCATATGGAGCAGAGGTCCATCAGTGGCTATTAGCCACAAGGTATAGATAGGGGCTCTCGGGCAAGTGATGTTCTGTCTTCTTGGTGCTTGGGGGGGTCGACAGTGGGAGGGCTTCTAATGTCCTGGCTCCACTGGTGGACCTCCTGATGGCACCTGGTATTTCTGGCCACTGTGTGACACAGAGTGTTGGACTGGATGGGCCTTTGGCCTGATCCAACATTGGAGTCTCTTATGTTCATATCACACGCTAGCAAGGTCATGCTCAAGATCCTACAA
>NW_015164683.1:744631-791524 GCF_001447785.1 Gekko japonicus
ACTCTTGCAGCCATACATGACTACTGGGAATACCATTGCTTTGACCATGCGGACTTTTGTTGGCAGGGTGATGTCTCTACTTTTTAACATACAGTGTGGTATAACATACAGTGTGGTATAGTGTTCAGGTGGGTCTGAAGCAGGAGAACAAAGCTTGAGTCCAATGGCACCTTTAAGACCAACAAAATTTTATTCCAGATATAAGCTTTTGTGTGAAAGCAGTCTGTGCTTGCACACGAAAGCTTATACCTTGAATAAAATCATTGGTCTTAAAGGTGCCACTGGACTCAAACTCTGGTCTGTTGCTTTAGACCAACACGGCTACCCATCTGAATCTGTCTCCAGTGAGTGAGGTCAGAGTGAACTCAGGCCAACTGGAATGTGGCTCACAGCTTGTCTCTTGGAGGTGAAGAGAGCTGTTGGGGCATGTGTTGGTCCTAACTACTCTGTGGGGAAAAAATTAAGTTACACTTAGCTGCATTAAGGCCGAGTGCTGAAGAATAGATTCTTTTGAACTATGGTGCTGGAGGAGACTCTTGAGAGTCCCTTGGACTGCAAGAAGATCAAATCAGTCAATCCTAAAAGAAATCAACCCTGACTGTTCCCTGGAAGGCCAGATAATGAAACTGAAGCTCAAATACTTTGGCCACCAAATGAGAAGGGAGCACTCACTGGAGAAGACCCTGATGCTGGGAAAGATTGAAGGTCAAAGAAGACGGGGACGGCAAAGGATGAGATGGTTGGACAGTGTCATCGATGCAACAAACATGAAATTGAGCTAACTTCAGAGGACAGCGGAAGACAGGAGGGCCTGGCGGAAGCTGGTCCACGGGGTCGCGAAGAGTCGGACTCGACTGTGCGACTGAACAAAAAAAAAGTTCTTATGTCAGCGAGGTGAGTGAGTTAGCAGTGCTTCACATGAACCCTCGTTTTCTTAAGATATTTCAAGAAAGAGATGTGATGAGGCTAAGTTTGCAATTTTTTCCAAAGTTTCATATTATAGAAGATACTATTTTACTGGTGTTTTTTCCACCACCAAGTTCTGACTCAGAAAGAAAGTTAAGAAAAGATAAATCTTTATTTGTTATGTGGGGTTTTCAAAAAGGAAAAGGGCATCATCTTAGACTTTGTCTAGATGGATTGTGCCAGCAATAACAGTTTGCTATTCAAAAGCGGGTGTACCATGTAGTGCATGCACATTCAACTAAAGCTCAAGCATTGTTGGCCTTCCTCAGAGCAGGAGATCTGCAGAGCTGTGACGTGGTTGTCTGCTGACATGTTTGTAAGATACATGGATGAAAGAAGAGAAGCATCAATGGACAAGGCTGCATTACAATTTACATATGATGTTTTAATAAAGTTGGTTTTAAAATTTAAACAGCTCATTCCACCTCCTGAGTGTGTAGCTTGCTAAAATCCCAATGTGGGACTGCACAGAAGACAAAGATGAAAATAGGGTTGCAATTACCTGTAACTGATGCTCATCAAGGTCTTCTGTGCAGGCACACATTCCCTCCCACCTGCTTCACTATGAGCTCAAGTTATTAAATGGTCAAGAAGGAACTGAGGGAGTCAGGGTGGCATGCCGTGGGACTATGAGACCATTGGGAGGGCATGGACAAAATGGCTCAAGTAGGCACACGGATGCCCCCTAAAGCGTCTAAGCTAGGAGATCTTGCCATTGTAGACCTGCACATTCACAGTCCCCCCCAATGTGTGCCTGCACAGAAGATCTAGATGAACATCAGCTACAAATAAGTACAACCCTGTTTGCAGCCCTAGCACCAAATGGTGGGGTGACACTGGAAAGATGGGGAGCTGGGGTGGTGCGGTAGAATAAGTAGCAGCGTGGGCATTCCTGCCCCCTAGCCATCCATGACTCCCTGATAGGTCTGGCATCAAGGTGGGCTCCAGCTTCCCATGCTTGTCACCAGCCAACCCCTGTGCCTGGCAAGAACTGCCATGGCCACCCTTGTCCTCTCCGTCCCCCTCCCCATGGCACCGCAAATGGGACCTGCAGTGAATCCAGGCCCTGGCTTTTTTTAAAAAGTCCACTCTATACTCATGCCTTCTTCTTTCCTCAAATAACAGGTCTCATTATTGATGCTTTTGGTGAACTGAGAGATCAGCAAGAGCAAGTCAAAGAAGATATGGAGGTACAAATAAGAACACTATAGTCTGTTTTGTTTCAATATTGTGACCATTTACTGATAAGAATATAAATTAATTCATGGTGCCAGATAAACTCTACTAAAATTTATTTTTAACTCTAGACAAAATGTTTCATTTGTGGAATTGGCAATGAGTATTTTGACACAACTCCACATGGGTTTGAAATGCATACTTTGCAAGAGCACAACTTAGCCAACTACCTGTAAGTATATGCACATTCTCTCTCTGTTCTATAAATGCCCTTATAAAAATATTCAGAGAGGTCAAACTTGGATAGTCCATAACTTTTATTGAGGTACAAACTGAAAGTTCGAAGCATACTGATCCAATATGAAGGAGACAGACCCATGTGCTGCTAGGAATCATGTGAGCTACCGGAAGTGTCTCCTGCTGAAGAGTTAACATTCAAGTGACCAATAGCCATTGCTTATTTTAGCATGATTTGTCATGTATTTATTCATGGATCTTAACAGTTTACAAGTTGAAGCCTCAAATCAATCACATATCCAGAAATAAAGTATCACAAATAATCAAGCAGGAAGTCGCATAAACAGCTTGTTTTTTGGCAGTAAAAGCTGATGAAATTTTTTAAAAATCTTCAAGGAAAGCTTTGACTGAATGCCCACTCCTCTGTTAGATTGCAGCCCAATCTATTTTCTAAAATAGCACATACAGGCACATGGAGTATAGTTATTCAGTAATGTTCAGTAATTCAGCATTATGAGACAGATAATAGCTGTGTTGGGGGGGAGTTCTAAAAGCCATCTACCACAAATAAATACCTCCATGCATTTACGTACTTTGGCATATATCTGTATGGACAAAGGTGAACAGGGCAGTACATATGGAAAGCCAGCAACCATTTTCATGTTTGACATCCAAATTATAACCACCTGTCTCCATATAATCATGTTCTGGTATTTTAGACTGTGAAAAGGGATCAAAAATAATCTATAGGTGTAAAAACAAAGTCTCTGGTTTACTGCGATGCTCATTCCCTTCACTGAATGGAAGACACTGTTATATGGGTTACTTATCATACACACTTCAGCAAATAGGCTTCTGCTTATTCCCTTCATGGTGGAGGAGCCCCCCTGCCCCAGTTCAGTGCAGTGAAGGAACAAAAAATATCCATGGAACATTTCAACTTACTAAAGAGAGAAGCAGGAGAGGCATGAAGGAAGGTCTTCTCCAGGACTCAAATTATTCTGTACAGGTGATGTGAAAGACCTCAGCCTGACACCCTGGAGAGCCACTGCCAGTCTGAGTAGACAATACTGACTTTGATGGGCCAAAGGTCTGATTCAGTATAAGGCAGCTTCATGTGTTCATGTGTATCCTGAGAAACCTTCCTGGCCAAATCCCTGGCAGTGATATAAATAGTGCAGGTTGACAGAATACTCTGTAAATGCTGAAGAACATGAGTTTATCATGGTTAAGTCCAGCTTCCTTTCCCCCCTTCAATGGAAGAGCATATACTTGTGTGAGAGTTGTCTATTGCCCCCCCGCCCCCCGCCCCCCGTCGGAATAACGAGACGGACAACAGTTTGGATCAAACAAGGGCCACTTTATTAACTATATAACAGTTTATTAACCAAAAAACGGCAAGGGAGCATTTTCTAAGTAGCGGAACAGACAAGGCAGGTGTCACGATGACCGGCCTCCTTGTCTAGTATGTGGGTGAGCCACCAACCCCGGTCTTGAGCCATTAATCTGGCTTGCGACCAGCAGCCCAGCCACTGGTAGCCTCCCAGGAGCGCCTACCCCTGAAACCCTACAGCTTGCAGAGAGGAGCTTACCCAAGAGGTTCCCAGAGGGAATCATCATTCACCGCCCTGGGCCTTAATAACCCACAGGCCGTTCCTGAAGACCCCCCAGTTCCCAAAACAAGGAACGGCTTAAGGTGCTCACCATTTTCCGCTTCCTTATGCCTGCACTATTCTGCCACTCAAAAAGTCAAGCCTCTGCTTTGGCTGACGCGGCCCCCCCAAGGCGGCCCTGATCCCTTGCCGAATGTTCTCCAAAAATAACATATTGCCCTTGTTTGACAAGTGAATACCATCCTCCCTATAGAGGTCAGTCTTTCCGACCACTATTCCAGGGTGTGGTAAATATTGACCCAGACCACCTTCCATAACTTTCCGGATCTGTCTGTTAACCTTGCGACGAGCCCGGTCAATGCATCTGGGATCCCCCAAGTTGCACCATACATGCCATGGCAAAATTGCCGACCAAATTACTTGCACCTGGGCCATCTTGCCCGTATCAGTTTCAGGACTTCTGTGGCCTGGATAACCAGGGCCTTGCCTTTCATCAGGCCAAGATCATTGCCACCCAGGTGCACCAGTAAAATATCAGGAGGCGGCCCACGCCGTTCCTCAAACAATAGGGGGAGTAACCTGGGCCAATGCATGCCCCTCCTTCCCCACCATTCAACCAACGCCAACTCACTCAGCCCCAACTGAGAACCAAATGTCGTCCTCTTGGCCTGATGAGCGGCCCAAAAAATCATACTGTGGCCGCAGATAGTGACTCTCCTCCGTACCTGCCGGCCCACAGCAACTGAAAAAGAAATATTTTAGAAAGTGTTCCACTCAAAACTTGCATTGACGTACATACCCCTTAAAACTACGGGATCTCCATTGTCCAATGCCTTGTATGTCTTCCCCGGAATACCCCATGGCAGCAGCCGTGGAAGCAGCTCCAATTCTAAATGAATGGGTCCCAAAACGGAACCCGCCTAGCCCCAATTGATTAAGCGCTCTCCGCGTCAGTGTCCAATATTGAAATTTTGTGAGAGGGGACCCTATGCTGAAATAATGTCCCGTCCCTCGACCCCCTGAGCCTCAGGTAATGGCGTAACGCCACCACCGGGCATAATTCAGCTTCAGAACAACGGCCCAACTCTATTACTGAACCCTTACCCCTTTGATCAGTCTTTGACCGCCGAATAGTGCAGGGGCGGCTGCCACCACTTTCCTCCCCCCCGCGCTGCCTTTCTCAGCCTCTCCTGCCCGTCTGCGGCGGGGGGGCGGGCGGGAGGGGCATTCCCCATTAAGGAAGCTGGCTGGGGGGGAGAGATAAGGAAGCCACGCCACAGCCACCTGAATGCGACCCTTCGGGCCCCCAAAGAACCCCCACACACACATCCACCCTCCCATGCCTTCTTTCTCTTTCTCTCCCCCCTGATCTCCAGGAAGGGCCCGGCAGAGGTCGTCGGGGCGCGATGGCTGCAGTGGGCCTCTCCCCCTCCCTGGTGGGCCTCTGCAGGGTGCCACCGGCGTTGCCTGTGCCACCCCCCCACACCCACACCCTGCACATGGTCCCCAGCGGTCCAAGGGAGGGGGCTTTTCTCGGCACCACCTCTCCTCTACCCACAGCCACGCTGTCGTCCTTCGCTGCGGGGGCCCGGCGGGTGGACCACCCCTACCTGCCAGGCGCACTGGGAGGGTCTCCAGGCCCCGCCGGGAGGTTGGCATCTGCACTTGCCTAGAGCGCAGGACTACCTCAGGCCGTCCCTGCTCCCATCCAAATACTAGTCAGGGCCGTCCCTGCTTAGGTTCCAGTTTTGTGTAGTGGTCAGGAGAGCCAGTTTGACTTAGTGATTAGGAGTGTGCACTCCAATCTGGGCGAACCAGGTTTGATTTCCCACTCCTCTACATGCAGCCGCTGATGTGACCTTGGGTCATTCACAAGCTCTTTTAGAGCTGTTCTCTGAAGAGCAGTCCTTGAGAGAGTTCTCTCAGCCCCACCTACCTCAAAGGGTGTCTGTTGTGGGGAGGGGAAGGGAAAGGAGATTGTAAGGTGCTCTGAGACTCCTTCGAGTAGTGAGGGGCAGGGTATAAATCCAATCTCTTTATCTCTTCTTCTGAGATCTAACAAGATTGGACTAACCTGGTCTAGTTACCATAAGCTACTAATAGACCTATCCCCCATGAATATATCTAACATACCTTCAAAGCTATGTCTATGCTTGTGGCCATCACTACATCATCAGGCAGCAAATTCCACATTTTATTCACTCATTGAGTAAAGAGGTATTTTCTTCCATCTGTCATGAATTTACTGCCTATCAACTTCATTGGAAGCCCTTGAATACTAGTATCTTGGGAGAGGGTGAAAAAGTTCTCTGTCCACTCTCTCTCTAACCCCTGCATAATTTTAGAAACCCCTTGTCATTGCCCCACTTAGTAGTCTCTTTTTCTAAACTGAAAAGTCCCAGACTCTTCAGTCTTTAATCAACTTGGTTGCTTTCTTCTGTACTTTTTCCAGATGTGCAATGTCCTTTTAAAACATGATGACCAGAACTGCACACAGTATTTATTCCTACTCTTTGCTTCCTGTCCTTCCTTCCGTTCTTTTTCTACTCCTTTGACCTACAGGTCTTGAGTAGTATCAATCTATTCCAGCTAAGAGTAAAAGGAACAAAGGAAGAATTCAAGCCAGAGAGAACAGGCCATACAATATTAGGAAAGGTGTCTTGTCACAATCTGCCTGGACTCTCACAGTCTGAACAAGGAATCTAGCTTTTAAAAAAGTGTATTTGCTGGCCTAGGATCCATTAAAATGTTAGTAACTAAAATGTCTCAGGGAGGCTCATTTCGCTGGGGCATAAGTGGTTTGATCCATTTCTCTCTAGCCTCCTTATACCATGGACATTCAAATAAAATATGTTTCAAAGTTTCTATGATTCCCTAAGCCAAAACTGCAATATCTGAAAATGGTGTACCATTTGGCATTCAGAGATCACAAACAGTAGTGCTTGTAATCTTGCAAGCATAATTGCTTGCCTGTGTCTTGGAACTGTAAGGCTAAACAAGTATTTTGGGATTGTAAAGAGTGGTGGGATTCCTGTATGACAAGAAGAGCAGACACACCTAGCCTGGCAGATAGTATTATTTATATCAATCTTCATAATCACCTCCTTGATAGTCATATGGGTTAGGGGGCCACCCTAATGCAACAACTTTATCTATCTGGGCATCATATAATATTCAGGTTTTTTTATAGCCTGATTCCTTGGACTGGAGAAATTATCTTGTTTCATATAATATAATAAGCTATTATGCTCAGAGAACATTATTTTGAGTTTCAGATTTAATGCCAGTATCCAAGCCCTAGACTAACTGAATGCTGGCCAAGTTCCAGTCTAAGGGCAGTACCAGCCACATATTTCAGGATCCAACAGATCTGACACAGGAATTGTATTAGTGGTCGATTTATAGTCGCATTTATTCTGTGGACCCAGACTGCTGCTCCATATAGTAGTTGAGACAGTACCTTAGCTGAAAGCTGTAATCGCTGCTGGAAGGCACTGTCCACCATTCCGGGGAGGGTGGTGTATAAATTGAATAAATAAATAAATTCCTATAGAAAAAGCACTTTATTGCTGTGCTACAGCAGATTGCTGATGCCATCACAGCCTTCACTGTTTCCAAGCTAAATGCACATCAAAAATTCCCCCCAGATATTTGAAAGACCTAACTTGCTCTATTGAATTACCTTCTAAAATCCATTTATATCTTTGTTCTCTTCTCACTTTTGTGAAAACCAGTATCTTTGACTTTACAGAGTTGTCAGAGCTTGTATCTCCCAACAGGAGATGGTGATAATAATGATACTTCATCCACATATAATAAAATAAGTATTTCTAGGGCCCAAAGTCTTGGCAAGTGAAATTCATCTCATTTAAGAGTGGGTGCTAAATCATTTAAAAATACATTCAAAAGTAGGGGAGCTATCAGATACCCTTGCTTGACTCCAGACATCATAATAAATTTTCTTATCATTTTGCCCTCTGGCCCACATCTAACCTGATATGTTGGATTATCATAAAACATCTGTATCAGTCTATGATCAATCATGGCTTTCCTGAGTTTTTGCCATAAACATGTCCTAGGAATTGAATTGAATGCTGATTTCAGATCCATGAAAACCACAAGTAGCTTTCCCTGAGCATAGTTGGTATATTTTTCTGCCAAATGACTTAAAATAAAACAGTGATCAATAGCTGAGTCTCCCAGTCTAAAACCTTCTTGCTCTAAACCCAGCACTGATTCTGAATTTATCCAGTCAACTAGCTCATAGAGGATGCATATAGTCTACTAATCACTAGTAACAAGTTAATTGGCTGGTAATTACTTGGATCTTTTCGTTCACCTTTCTTAAATATAGGGAGAGTAAAATACAGGGACAATCAAATATAGGAAACTAATGTTTCCATTGTTCTGGTATTTTACCAGTGCTCAAATATTGTGGATTACTCTTAAAAATTTCAGCTGATATTAGGTCTATTCCAGGGGCCTTCCTGTCATTTTAACCTGCTTCTAATCATAAGAGTGCTTTGTCAAAAGTCTTTTGAAAGTCCAAGTATATAATGTCCACAGGTCACCATCATCTACAAGTTTGTTCACTTCTCAAAGAGCTCCAAAAGGCTGGTGAGGCAGGACCTCCCTTTGCAGCAGCCATGCTGATTTTCCTTTAGCAGGCTGTTCCTTTATGTGCCTAATAATTCTATCTTTGATTACAGTTTCTACTGATTTGCCTGGGACAGACATTAAGCTAACTGGCCTGTAATTTCCTGGTTCCATTGTAACATTTGCTACTCTCTGGTCTTCTAGTATAGTGGCTGATTTAAGTGACAAGTTAGATGTACAAGTTAGCAGATCAACAACCTCACATCTGAGTTCCCTATGAACTCTTGGGTATATACCATCAGGACTTGGAGACTTTCTGGTTTTTAATTTTACCAGTAGATCTAAAACTTCATCTCGTGTCACCTAAATTTGACTCAGTTTTTCAGACTCCCTTCCTGAAAATTGTGGCTGAGTTTCTCTGGCATCACTCCATCTTCCTTTAGCAATCCTTTTATTCTTGGTCATCCAAAAGCCTAACTGTTTCTTTGGGTGGTTTCCTGTTCTGCTTTATGGAAAGAACTGCTTGAGTGCCTGAATTTTCAGGAAATAGCTTGTGACTTGTAAAGCATTTTGGGTCTGCTCAGCCTTTATGAAGCAGATCTAGTGGTCACGGTAAATTTAACCATCTGTAGGACCTCAGTGGTTAGAAGAAAAGGTCTCAGATGGATCATGTTGCCCTCTTTCTGCCCTAGCTAATGTGAATGTGTTTGAGAAGGAAAGGTGGGCATTGTTTAGGTGAAACTGGAGTGCTAAAGAAGTTCTGTTACTCCAGAACAGGCAGAGTCTGAACAGGAAAGAACCACAGAGAGGGACAGAACAAAAGACTATTAGCATAATTACTTGCCAGAATAAAGGGAAGAAGTAACCCACACAAGGTTATCCTACTCAACAGATTAAACGGGTCAATCTTTTTAAAACAAACTTTTTTAAAAGAAGGAATAATGTGTATCATTTATTTTCTCTTTTCTTTGCTTCTTGGTGAACTTGGCCCCATTAGCCTGCATGCAAAGAACACTAAATCAATTTTGTCATGAAATAGGATTATATAGTTGAAACACAGTGTTCATGTAATTTTTCCAGATTTTTTCTGATGTACCTAATTAACAAGGATGAAACGGAACACACTGGACAGGTAAGCAATCTCTCTGTTTATCTATGTGTATTTGTTTAAAGGGTTTATATTTGCCTTTCTGATATACAAATAACACACCAGGAGACTCACAGCATCAAATTACATGCTGATTTCAGAAATCTAAAAGGTCTTAAACATTAGCCAGTGGCAGAATAAGAACAATAATAAAAACAGGAAATCAAACTTTAAAAATACCAGAGCTAAAGGAGCCACCAGTAGAAGCCGTAGAATTTAACAATTTCAGAGAATAAAAGCACCAAATGTTTTCTACGATAAAATTATTTTCACAAGTTTTTGTAAAGCCAAGGGAAAGGAGCTCAACAGATCTCCTGGGGCATGCTCTGTGGGTCCGTGGCTGAAAGAAACCCTTGTCCTGCGCACTCACCAGCCTTACCTGTTGAGCAGAGACACAGAGCAGGGCACCAGCAACCAACTGTACAACACAAGCAGAGGCAAAGCTCCTTCAATTCTGATCCTAAGCTGTTCACAGGGCATTAAAACTTAAAACCAGCACTTTGAATTGAACCCAGAAACTAAATGGCAGCCAGTGCAGCTGACAGCACTAGGGTAATATGGTTTCTGATCGTTCCCCTTGCAGCCCTTTTCTGGTTCTGTTGAAGTTTCTGAGCATTTTTAAAGGCACATAGAGCATATCATGATAATGTAATCTGGCTGTTACCAAGGAATGATGACTGTGTCCAGATCAGCTCTTTCCAGGGACAGCTATGGCTGGAAAACCAGCATGTGCTAGTAAAAAACATTCCTGGATATTTTCATAAACTGCTTTTGAAGCAACAGAACGGAGTCTAGAAGTACACTAAGGCCATGAACCTGATCCTGTATGGTGGGAATACGATGCCATCCAAAAATAAATTGTAATCCTGGATCAATTTTGCCTCCAACCGTTTATATGTATTGTCTGGATTAAGTCTGTTCGTTTGTCCACATCTAATTGTTTACTGATTCCAAACATCATTTTGACCATTTCTCTAGAATTAATTCTAAGGAAGACAAAATTGTGTTGGCAGCATTTTAACACCGTTTTCTAAATCTCTGAGTAACATCTATGTGAAACAGTACAGTAGATGAGGTGGACCTGTGTGGAACTCTATAGACTGATGGCTGTGGGGAAGTACAGAAGTCCCCCAGCACAACCTTCTGTAACCTGTTTGGTGGGAATGACCAGCGCTACTGCAAATCAGTGTTCTCCTCAAACCTACCTAGGTGGTTTAGAAGGCTATCATGGCTGATGACATTAAAAACCACTGAGATCCAAGAGAACTAACAGGGATATTCTCCCCCAGTAAGCTGCCTAGCAAATGTATTTGCAGCAGGGTGACCAATACAAGTCCTGCACCTGAGCCAAGTTAGAAGCCAGATTCAGATACCACCACTCAGTCAAGCAACATTTCCTGCAGGGATACAGGGTGAAAGTTGTTTAGAGCTGAAGAGTACACTGGAGGCTTTTTAAAGAAAGGTTTCATTCCTGTTTGTTTCAGAACTTTTAGAAAGTTCCTTTTTTAAAAAAAATCTCTCTCTCTCAATTTCAGGAGTCGTATGTATGGAAAATGTATCAAGAAAGATGCTGGGATTTCTTCCCAGCTGGAGATTGCTTTCGTAAACAGTACGAAGATCAACTTGGATAAAAACATCAACAACGAAGCTGCTATACTCAAAAGTAAAATGAAACAAAAATGAAGCAATTACCATTTAATGGTATCATGCAAATATTATATATGTTTAACTTCTCCGTACAATAGATCACAATTTGAGTCCAGTGGCATCTTTAAGACCAACATGCACACGAAAGCTCACACCTTGAATAAAACTTTGTTGGCCTTAAAGGTGCCACTGGACTCAAACCTTGTTCTCTTGCTGCAGACCAACACGGCTACCCACCTGAAACTTTCTCTGTACAATAAAGTAACTTGCTTCATTATAGGATGATCAGCTGGGGTTTTTGCACCTGGCAAAAAACAGGCCCGTATTTTGTCTGGTTTTCAATTTTCATATTGGAAAAGGACAATGGAACATGCTTATCTTAAACTTTTCAGTTCAGGAATAATTTCTATTTATTATTATTAATTTATAATTTATAAATAATGAATATATTAGTGAACCCTGTTATGAAATAGATAGTGTAGCTGCAAGGGCTAATATTGCGTTACATGCACAACATCTGTAACTTATGAACTTGAACATCGAGTGACAATGCCTCATGTATTCACTCACGTTGTGATATTTAACAATATTTCAACCAGCCCTGGTACTCCCCATGTCATTTCCTAATTAATGTGAGAAGATAGAAAGTTTTGCTGAAACACTTTATTGCCCCTGAAATCCTAATTAAGTGCCTTAAAACTCTGCAAAAATAGCTATGCAAAAGTGTTTGTTAGCATTTTGGATTGACATTTTTGTTAAATCAGTTGTGTTGCTTTCATGTCTAACTGTATGAAATACTTGAAAGGTAGTCACACACTTGTTTTAATAATAGCTTATTAGATGCAGCTGGTAAAAGAAATATATTGTCTCACAATCTTACAGAAGTAAAAATTAGGCCAAATAAAAATAATGCTTTATGGTCAACTAGTGGTAAAATTGCTATGTTTATGCATTTTTCCTTCAAATAAGAAGTGCCCACTGCAATAAAGAATTTACAAACCAAATCCCAATGTTGTCATACTTTTGTCAAACTTAATTATATTTTGTTAGAAACCATTCTGAAAGCTGTATTACAAACTACAGAATTAACACACAATTTCACTTACCAGTTCTATTTTACAGTTGCACAACAAAAGCCAGAAAATGTTTTGCTTTTATCTGTGTTAGGCTGCAGCCTAAGCCACTTATACAACTCTGACTTTTTATACAAGAATTCTAGATTAATGTAATTACATTTCTTTAGACGTTTTGATACAAATAATTGTCTGCTGATAACACACATCTTTCCTGGACGTTGTCCACATATGCTGTTTCAGAATGTCATGCAATATAATTAGAAATCAGGGTGAAACAGCTAAATTTGAATGCTTGCAAATGGAATATTTCATATATAGCCACTGTTCTCTTAATTCATTTTTCAGTTGCTAGTATAACAGCCAAATTGCAGGCCTTAGGAAATCATGCTGTCTAACCAGTCTTCAAGGTCTTCCTCAGTAATACTTTTGGATACAACTTCCTGCTGTTGAGATGCTGCACTTTTTTCTCCAGGCCCACAGAGTTCTAAAGAGACTGGAAACAAATAACAAAATATTATTGAAATCCCATCTCTACAGATGACAAAGCAGAAAAAGCAGGTATAGACATGACTGAGAACCAATGAGAAAACAGACTGAGTTCTGAAAAGCATCAGCTACAAGCTGTAAGCCAACAGCTGCAGAAAGATATAATGGAACAAACCAGGGTCTCCCCATGGAACAAGGGGGAAGGATTACAATAACGGAATGGAAAAGAATCCCTCTCATTGATATTTATGTATTTATTCGATTTTCAGACCACCCTCCCCCAAACTTGGTGCTCAGGGCAGTGTACAGCATTCAAAATTGCAATCAAATTTAAAAACAATAAGCAATAAAACAATTTCATTTCAGATGTCATCTAAAATAAATTGCTTACCCCAAGGGAGGAGGCCAGGCTAACTAAAAAACGTTGCTGCCCTCAACCATAGGCCTGGTGGAACATCTCTGCCACAGAAACTCTGGTATTACAGAAAGTTAGAAGTGGGGACATCAGACATTCCCAAGGGTGCAGACCACATGAGCACTCAGTTTTGTATGGAAGAGACACACACCCCACCCCAAACAGGATTTCACTGGGGTCTCTTCTCAGCTTGGCATGCTACCTTTCTGCACTTGCAGGTGGAAAAGGATCGTGCTGAAAATGTCCTTTATGATTAATTTAAAACTCCAGGTAAAAAAGGTAAATGTAAATACATAATGAGAAAATTATGAGAATCTCACTATATGGACAAGTAACGTGTTGATCTTTTAGCTCACATAGACAGCTCACAAGACTATTTTCGTCTAGTGCACATTTGGCCACCATGTCTGTCGCTCTGCCAACAGGCAACCAGAAGCTGTGGTCAAGCTTTCACAAGAATAAGAAATCTCACTAGTGTTCAGGAACTGAAATGCACAGCTTTATTCACAGTTTCTAAAGAGGCAAAAGGATTATCTACTCTGGTTAATTAATAACAGTAGGCTGGAGCAGGTGTAGTGGGAACTTGCTACTGCCCAAAATTTGCTGCCTGAGGTAACCACCTCAGCTGGCCTTATACATCTGGCCCTGTACACATTAAAGGCCTCCAAGCATGAGCCAGCTTTTCGCCTTCCATCTGAACAGGTGCTCCAGAAGCAGAGGGAAGGATCATACTAAACTTCTTGGTATCTATAAACCCACTCTCAAACGCTGTCTTCTCCAGACAAGTTTATTTTCTTTACTTAGGCTGAAAATACCAGTTGCACTTTTAGCATAAAACAGCGCTTCTCACTGCTGGTGACATTTAGTCTGAAGACTGCAAGTTAAAAGTGCACAACAGAGAAATGCAGATACCTTTCCTTACTGCCCTGAAGGCATCTGTAGCAAGTACTTATTTTGCCAGAGCTCCTTCTTCTTTGGTTTCTTGACCTTAAAAGCTCAGCTTCAGGAGAACAAAAAGGTCAGGCCAATCATCAACAAAATCTCTTTGACTGCCACTTACAGGGCAGATGCTGGCCTGAATTCAGCTGGATTGTCTGTCAGGCACTATCTGCAGGCATTCTAGTCAGGAGGTGCTTCAGGCTCAGGTTCTGGAGCACTAACCCCCCCGCCCCCTGGGCACATGTTCCTGCTCTACCTTATTTAGTGGATAGTATTCAAGGGCCCTTCTGATTACCTGCTATGTGATACAATATGTATGTTTTTAAAAGCTTCATTCTTGACCCTTCCAAACCTTCCTTTTAATCCCTCTGACACCTTTACAGCTACCAAACCTTTCATTACTCCAGTGATCCCAGCCGTAACTAAACTTCAGCCTTACAGCAGCAGAGATGACAAGAAGGTACATGCTCCAGCTCTGTCTGGCCAGTGATAAAAAACACAGCTGACATATGCATGGCCTCTGTTCCACAGGGCCAGCAACAAACTTTGCATTAGAATGGGAACTGATCTCTGAGATAGATAGGTCCTACTTACGAACTCTGGAGGCTCTTATTGAGTTTGTCAGTTTTCTGGAAATGTTCATCAATAAAGCATTCCCTGAGTGCTACTACAAAGTTACAGCTGATAGAAGGTACTGATACAATTGCAGACTATGGAAAAGTTAACACATGATCAGCGGACTAATAGTTTTTTCTGTTTCATCAAAAAAATAGCAGTGTTCCTCTATGTGATTAAAAGAAAAGTACATCAGACGAACAGTATGGAAGAAAATCCTCCTTCCACTACCTCTCCCATATTAAAAGAGTTGCTGGCTTAGGTTCTATACCTGGCTTAAATAGCATCCCTAATCTTTGACAAAGTGGAAGTGGAGATGAGCCTTTACAAGCTTAAAAGGAGTACTGAGAACTGGACAGAGTAAAAACAAAGAGGGAGAGTAATGATAGAAATAATACAAATATCTGGGCTGCAAAATAATATCAAGCATTCTGTGTAATATCCCAATACCAGAAAGTTCACTAAAAAGCCAGTCACTCTAAGCATCTAAACACTGAGCAAGTTGCTCCACTCAGGAGAGGAAGCAATGGGCTAAGAAACGTAGTGGCAAGGGGGGCGGGGTGGGTTGGTTAAAGCTACTGAACCATGCAGGTCCAGGCAAAGGTCCAAGCCTCTGGGCAATAAATAATCCAAATTAATCCAATGAGAATCCCTGACCTAGATAGCCTAGGCTAGCCCAATAACATCAGATCTCAGAAGCTAAACAGGGTTGGCCCTGACCGGTATTTGGATGGGAGACCTCCAAGGAATACCAGGGACATGATGCAGAGGAAGGCAATGGCCAGCCACCTCTGAATGTCTCTTGCCTTGAAAACCCTACGGGGTCGCCATAAATTAGCTGTGACTTGATGGCACTTTCCACCACCAATCTATTGAGAAAGAGAGGGGAAACATGTACATTTCCACAAATATAAGAGAGTGGAAGTATCCAAGCAGCCACTGGGTGTGTCCAGGAGCCATCTTGGTCTAAACAGAAGGGTGGTGCTTTGGTCATAACTCTATAGATCAGATCAACTTGAGAAAAGTAAACCTCTCTTTGAGAAATGCTAACATGACAAGCCTCTTTTAAGGCTAAAGGCACATACATTAGTTACTAAGAGGCCCTGATTGACAATCTGATAGCCAGATAATGGGCTAGGCTAGAATCTAACTAGCATGACTAAGTTACAAACAGTCCTAGTCATAGAGTGCCTTTGTCTTGGAAATGGCTGGAGCTCATTTACTGGCCTACTCTGACACACAGAGGAGGCCATCCTGACATCGATATAGGGTAACAGGAAGAGGAATCAATATGGATAAATACTGGCAACAGGGGATCAAGGAACATCCTTGATATAACCCTCCCTAAATAAAATCCTTTCATGTAAATGATTCATCATTGGGATATGATTACACAAAATTAAAAGTGAAAGGTGACTTTCTCAAGTAAAAAGGTCCCAGACTTGATGGGAAAATACAATGAGAGTTTGCCCCAGCAGAACTGGTGAGATGGGCATGTGAAGAGGTGGGAACCCAACATATTTTAATATATTTAGGAGAGGGGGTCCCCAGTAGAACAGTCTCCCCACTTCAACATGCTAGAGCTTGATATTATGTAACCAATTCTTCAGTTTGAGGGAAGAATGTCCAGGTTAAGTCATACAACATGAGAACTGTAAACAAGCAAGGGGAAATAATTGGGACCCTGGAGCTATATCTAACTTTGATCATAACCTCTTAGATGTGAGCCACTCCAAGCAGGCAGACTAAATGATCATGATATAGGTTTAATCAAATGGTCTAAAAGGAGAATACCTAAAGAGACAAAGACTGAAGTCTCAGAAAGACCAAAATGTGTTATTTAACACATAAAAGATGCATTCTTCAATAGAATGAGGGAACTGCTAGAATTGTATTGGAGGAGAGTTTTATGGATACCATGCACCACCAAAAAGGCAAATAAGGGGTTTCTAGATCACATCAAACCTGAACTCTCCTTAGAAGCTAGAATAACCAAACTGAAGCTATCATACCTTGGTCACACTGAGAGAAGTCAAGAGTCAATGGAAAAGATAATAATGCTATGAAAAGTGGAAGACAGCAGGAAAAGAGGAAGTCACAATATGGATTGATTCAATAAAGGAAGCCATGGCCCTCAGTTTGCAAGACCTGAGCAAGGCTGTTAAAGACAGGACATTTTGGCAGTCAAGTTCAAATCTCCATTTCTCCCATGGAAGTTCATTGGGTGACCATGGGCCAGTCACATTCTCTCGGCCTAACCTACCTCACAGGGTTGTTGTGAGGATAAAATGGAGAAGAGAATGATCTCAGGCGCTTTGGGTCCCCATTGGGGAGAGAGTTGGGGGGATTAATGAATTCAATTGATGGACAGATGGAGAGATAGATTCATGAATATTCAGTAGTCCTTTATCCTGACTAAGACTTCAGGCCTTTCTTTTTTCAAGGTTTGGTGCTGCCCTGTCTCTGCCTTAATTGTTCTTATTCTCAGAAGAAAGTCTGGTTCTCACTGGATTATCCTTATTTTCAGGTTGGACTGTTTCACAGTAGACCTCTGCCCCCCTTCGTTAATTATGGCAAAGTCAACAGAGGCAAAAAAAATGCCTGTATTTCTTCTAAACAGATTTAGTGCTACATTTTGAAAGCTTCTAAGCATTCAGTTCCTCTGTTCCATTACAGTTCACAGTGTACTCAACTAAGGGTGCAGCCCTGGGCTCTACAATTCACAGCACCGTGGGAGGTGGTACAGACTACAGCTACAGAAACCTAAATATTCCTTTGTGCAACTTATCTGTACTATAGCATTCACACTGACCTGCTTGGCCACCCTTCACTGCATCCAAACATACTACCTGGCAGATTTTATTGGTTAGCAGAACTTAATCACATGGGTACTTTATGATCCCCTAGTTTATTAACATGGCTACTTTAAGATTCCCTCTTAATGTTTTCTCACTTTCTCTGGCACACTGCATCAAATGTATTGGGTGGCCATGAGTCCCTAAGGGCAAGTGAGAAAATTCAGAGTCAATTTAAAAAAATCCCCAACAACCGTTTGCAGGAGGAGATTTCAGATATTGTGTGTGTCTAGGAACCGTGCAAAGGTTATTTCTAAGAAGGAATGCTCAAAAACGAAACTAAACATTCCAAAAGCATTGATGCAGACACAGCCTTAGCTACAGAATAAAAAAATTGGAACACATAGTAATGAAGACAAGCTGTCCTCCATTGATGATGATAACTGGCTTTACCCAATAGTGATGGCCCTCCCTTAGAGGCCAACCCTGAATATTTAATTGCATCATATTAAAGCAGTCTCTATATCATGTGTCAGCATGCCTCTGGAGACTATGTACTTCAATAAACACCTAAGCCACATAAACTGTCAAATTATGGGCCAGTAATGCCTCCTTAAACTCAAATGCCAGGCTTATGTATAAAATGTAAATAACGTTTGCGAACTGCAAAGGAAGAGACAGAAAAAGTGGATATTTCAATATGGTAAGATGATTTCTGAAGGATAAAGATATTAGAATCTGTTGAAATACAATGCAGATCAATACCCTGAAATTCAAAAGGCAAGTAAGAATGAAGATAATTGGGCAAGTTCCTGCTTAAGTATAAACTAAAGCACCACTACAAAACTTTTTAAAATAATCCAAATTAACAGAGGGAGCTCACCATTGTCGTCATGAGATATTTTCAGATCTTGCTCTAACTCTTCAGCCTGGGACACTGCTTCCATTACAGAGCTGGTTTCATAATCAACAGGAGCATCCAATTTCAGGAGTAAATCAAGGTCTTTGTCCAATTGATCTGTTCCTTGGTGTGAAACTAAAGGGCTTTTCTGGAGGGCCTCTGAAGAAATAATTTCAAATCCATCTTTATTAGGCTGCATCAAGTGGCTAGCAGAGACTGTGGCAGAGCAACTACTTGGCACAACTGGACTTTGCCCCACAAGCTGCTGTAACTGAGCACCACTCCTCTTGGAGATGTCATTACTTTTTGATTTAATTGGAGGGAGTGTGACAGGCATTGCATCCTAGGAGTACAAGAAAAGCAAGTTAAGCAATGGGGAACTCTCTTGAAATGTCCCACAATTACTCATAATAGAAAAGCCATTTAAATATAAAAACCCGACTATTTCTCAAAAATGGAATATATCATTTGTGCTATACTGAAATGAAATGTACATTGCTTGCAGACTCAAGCTATAAAGAAAAAGCAGTAAGACAGTCATTTAGTACACTCATTCAGTTAGAACCGACTTGATTATTTAAACATTATAAGAAGTTCCATTTCTTTCTCAACTTTTATAATGATGTCCTTTTATGATATGTTTATTTATACTACATTACATATCCTTTTATGTTCATTGGGGGGGTAAGGGCTTGGATATACTACACTGTGTTCATGTGTTGTTGTTTTATCCTTCTAAGGAAAATATTAAAAATGTGAATAAACTTGAAGTAGAGAAAGATGAATAAGCAGAGTTGTAGTTTGGCAGGGTTTTTTCCCCAGTTGGTAAAATATTAATTAGATTCTTCTTATGAGACTGGTCCATATTTTAATTCTATTACACAGTAATGGAAAGAAAAGCTTCAGGTTGTTAAGCAACAGGGCTGGTGTCACAGGTTGGCATAGTTAAAACACCCGCTTAACATGAGAGCTTAACATGTCTGGAGAATTATAGATGTTTCCGGGGTAAACATCCACCACCTCAACCAAAGGCCCGGTGAAGGCCCACAGCCCGGAAGAACATATGAGGGCACCAGAAGAAATAAAGCTGACAGCGAACAGGTGATTAAATGTCTCTGGTCTGGGAAGGCTCATCTCTAAGAGATGAAGGGTAGCTGTTACTGTTCTAGAGGGAAGTGGATTAGGACTGGCCACTGAGAGAGTGACAGACAATATTGACTGCCTGACAAGGTCTACAGGCCACAGGAGGAAGGTTGAGAGCTTAACATGTCTGGAGAATTATAGATGTTTCCGGGGTAAACATCCACCACCTCAACCAAAGGCCCGGTGGAACAGCTCCATTTTGCAGGCTCTGCAGTACTGTAACAAGTCCTGCAGGGCCCTGATCTCAATGGGGAGCGCGTTCCACCAGGCTGGGGCAAAAAAGGCCCTGGCCCTGGTTGAGGCTAAGTAGACATCTTTCAGGCCAGGGACTACCAGTTGATGTTGGTCTGCTGAGCACAAGGCTCTCCGGGGCATATATGGGGAGAGATGGTTCGGAAGGTATGTTGGTCCCAGGTCACGTAGGGCTTTAAAGGTCAGCTGCATTCTACACTAGCTGGAGTTTCCGGGTCAGGTTCAAGGGCAGTCCCGCATAGAATGAGTTACAGTAATCCAGCCTGGAAGTGACTGTTGCACGGATCACTGTAGCTAATTCCCGGGAGGAGAGATAGGGAACAAGTTGCCTGACCTGTTGTGGATGATAAAAGGCAGACCTGGCAACAATGGCAACCTGGGCCTCCATTGAAAGAGAGGCATCCAGGGTCACCTCAAGGCTCCTCGCCCTCGGTGCTGGCATCAGAGGTGCCCTGTCAAGTGTCAGGAGCTGAATTCCCAATCCCAAGCCCCCATGGCTCAGGTACAGGACCTTTGTCTTAGTTGGATTCAATCTCAATCGGCTCTGCTGTAGCAATCCAGCCACAGCCCCTAATGCCCTGTCCAAATTATCTGAGGTGGAGTCCAGATGGTCATCCATCAACAAATAGAGCTGGGTGACAACCCAGCCCAACCGCCTGGACTAACTGGGCGAGGGGGCGTATATAGATGTTAAACAACACTGAGGAGAGTATTACCTCCTGTGGCACTCTGCATTCCAGCGGGTATCGCAGAGACACTCTCTCCATGGTAGAGCAGTTCCCCATATCCCTACATCGGTGAGATCGTAATCAACTGTGTCAAACACTGCTGTCAGATCCAGGAGCAACAGCAGCACAGACCTGACTGGATCCAGTTGTCTGCAGAGGTCATCTGTGAGGGCAACCTGCATGGTCTCTGTCCTTTGGCCAGGACGGAATTGGACTGGAAGGGATCCAGAATGGAAGCGTCATCCAAGAAAGCCTGGAGCTGCTCAGCCACTGCTCTCTCAACCACCTTACCCAGAAATGGCATATTCAAAGCCAGGTGGTAATTAGCAAGGACCACAGGGTCCAATGGTGTTTTTTTCAAGAGTGGATGTACCACTGCCTGCTTTAACCCTACTAGGAATATCCCTGAACACAGGGATAAGTTAACAATATCTCCTAGGAGAGCCCAAATAAGTTAACAATATCTCCTTGACCAGCCAAGACAGGCACAGGTTCAGGAGGCAAGTGGCAGACCTCACAGCTACTGGATTCCTGTCAACTTTCTCCAGGGAAAGCAGGTTGAATTGGTCCAAAAGTAGACCAGAAGACAGGTAAGGATTTCCAGTTCCCTTATTGTATCAAGTTTGGTGTAGTGGTTAAGAGTGGCGGATTCTAATCTAGAGAACCGGGTTTGATTCTCCACTCCTCTATGTGCACCCAGCTGGGTGACCTTGGGTCAGTCACAATTCTCTCAGAGCTATTCTCTCAAGAGCAGTTCTCTCAGATCTCTCTTAGCCCCACCTACCTCACTTGGTGTTTGCTGTGGGGAAAGGAAGGGAAGGGCAGGAGATTGTAAGCTGCTCTGAGACCCTGAGTGAAGGGTGGGGTATTAATCCAACTCTTCTTCTTCTTCAAATGTGGCCAGGAGGTCCTGACCGAGCACTGAGATTTTGTCTGTGAAACAGTTTACAAATGCCTCACAGCCTATAGCCAATTCCCTATCATTATGCTTGCCTTGAGGCAAGGTAGTTAAAGACCGAATTGTTCTAAATAATTGAGCAGGGCAAGAGTTTCTTAGCCGCCTTCACTGCCATCTCATAGGTACATCAGCCAGATGTTCTCGTGGGATCATCACGAGCCCACTGCCACCCTTGCTCTAGCTATCTCAGCTCTTTTCCCATCCTCCGTAGCTCTGGATTATACCATGGGCCCGGAGAGGGTGCCGGAGGGTGATTTTGTCAATGGCTTCAGAGAGTCGGCTGTGCCAATCCTCCATCAGCTCATCCAATGAACCACCAGGGGGCATTAGATCCTGCAGAGCATTCTGGAATTCATTAGGATCAAGTAGTCTCTGCAGGTGAGCATAAATCTGCTTGCCACCTAAACAGGGTGGGGTTGGGATACTCAGCCGGGGCATCAGGGAAAAGTGGTCTGACCATAGAACAGCATCAGCTGTTACCAGATCCATATTTAACTCCTTGCCAAAAATAAGATACAACATATGATCCACTTAGTGTTTAGGAACCAATACAAATTGGGAGATTAACAGTGACACCATGGATGACACTATGTCCCCAGCCTGAGAGGAAGCTGCACCATCAGCATGGACATTAAAATCCCCCAAGACTAGTAGTCTGGGGTGTTTCAATGCCCAGCCTGAAATGGCCTCCCTGGCAGGGTATCTGTTGGTGCTTTCGGCAGTCGGTACATCAGCCAGATAGCCAAACTCTCCTCGGCTTTCCACACAAACCCAACACATTCAATGCCAGCGATTTTTGGAGTGGGGAGTGCCCTGAAGGAGAAAGACTCCTGGATAAGCACTGCCACCCCCCGCCCATTAGTCCGTGAATAGTGAAGGACAAAAAAACCCAGGGAAGAGATCTGGGAAATTAGAGGCCAGTCAGTCGAACATCGATATCAGGTAAGTTGGTGGAATTCATTATTAAAGATAGAATTAGTAGGCACATTGATGAAGAAAAGGTATTGAGGCTGAATCAGCATGGATTCTGTAAGGGAAGATTTTGTCTCACTAATCTTTTAGAGTTCTTAGAGGGGGTGAACAAACAT
Source organism: Gekko japonicus (assembly GCF_001447785.1). NCBI lineage: Eukaryota > Metazoa > Chordata > Lepidosauria > Squamata > Gekkonidae > Gekko > Gekko japonicus. The sequence continues at coordinate 767,410 of NW_015164683.1, forward strand.
GTGGACATGGGTGACCCAGTAGATGTTGTTTACCTAGACTTCCAGAAAGCTTTTGATATAGTTCCTCATCAAAGCCTCCTACGTAAACTCAGCAGTCATGGGATCAGAGGATAAATCCCCTTGTGGATTAAAAACTGATTAATTACAGGAAACAGTGAGTATAAATGGGCAGTTTTCACAGTGGAAGGTGGTAAGAAGTGGTCTAGGTCTGGTGCTTTTTAACTTGTTTATTAACAATTTGGAATTGAGAGTAAGCAATGAAGTAACTAAGGCTGACTCTAGTTCAGAGCGATGAGAACCGGGAAGGACTGTGAGGCACTCCACAAGTATCTGTCAAGGCTGGACAAGTGGGTATCAATATGGCAAATGAGGTTCAGAGTGGGCAAGTGCAAAGTAATGCACATCAGAGCCAAATATCCTAACTATAAATATACATTGAAGGGTTCCAAAGTGGTGATAACTGACCAGGAGAGAGATCTTGGGAGTCATGGTAAACTCGTGGGCACTCAATGAAAGTAATGAACAGTAGACTTAGAACAGATCGAAGAACTTCCTTTGAGCTGCACAAAGTAATTAACATGTGGAATTCACTGCTGCAGGAAGCTGGTGGCAGCTACAAACACAGACTACTTCAAGAGGGGATTGGATAAACATATGGAGCAGAGGTCCACAAATGGATATTAGCTTCAACATAAAGAGAGAACACTGTGTTTGGGGCAGTGATGCTCTGTATTCTTGGTGTCTGAGGAGCAAGAGTGGGAGAGCTTCTGGAGTTCTGGTGTCACTGGTGGACCCCCTTATGGCACCTGGGGTTTGGCCACTGTGTGACACAGAGTGTTAAACTGGATGGGCCATTGGCCTGATCCAACATGACTTCTGAGAAATGGAAGATTGCCCAGAGAGCCCTCCGATGACATGGGCTTCTGGGGCAATCTCCCATTTCCCAGTAGGAGGAATGCTGCCGCAGGGTACAGCCTTTCTCATATGTCCTTCAGCACCATTAGTATGATGAGAATGACACTACACTGTTTCAGTGTGATGTCATAGGGGCCTCACGGGCAATCTCTCATTTTCCAAAAGGAAGGACACCGGAAGCAAGTAGCTCTTTGCTCTCTTTTTAGCATTGAAGTGCCCTTGGATAGCCCATGAATATCGGCAGCCCTCCCTGCTAAACAATGTAGACCTTTGCTCATTGATTACCAAGACACTATCACAATACAACAACTGAGGCCAGCACACTGCTCGATTCAGATGCAAAAGAAAAAAGGGAGTTAAATCTGTCTGTCTGGATTTCAGTGACGTGCTGCTCCTAATCATATGCTGCATGAGAATCTTTTACTTTGTAACAGAACTGAATGTCCCTAAAGGCATTTAAGAAAGCCAGCCAATGCCTCTGCTCAATTAACAGTAGGAAAAGGAATGATACCCAGCCTTGGCATTTCGCTAGTAAAAAAGCATTTCACATGCAAAACAAATACAAATTTCCCTACTACATTCACAGAAATGCCTTTGAGCTGCACAAAGAAAAAAGTGAGCAGTGTCAGTGTCTGAATCACTTTTGGTGTTCCCACAAGGCAGCCAAATGGCTCTCAGAAGTTATCCAGCCTTCCCTTTCCAGTTCAGATTGATTTTTCTAGCTTTTGATGAACTGTAATCTTAGATGACAGCCATCCTTAACTCCTAGCTCTCTTCCCTCTACCTGAATATTTTCTTTTACATTTGAAGAAACACTTTGTTGTCATGTTTCTGCCTAATATTCTGAACTCGGGGCCTAAAGAACAATTTGAGATATGCCTGACTGGCAGCTCCAGTGCTGAACCAGGAGCCACTGTACAGTATGGATACACGGAATCCTATATAGGTCAGCAAAAGTTAAAATAGAGGAACAGAACCCAACACACATTTCATTTTGACACTGTTCTCTGTTTTCAGTGCTCTGTTCCTAAGAAACAGGAACGGTGGGGGAAACAACCAAATTAGAACAAGCAACTCTTTGGGGATGCTAGCTTTGACCGAGATGCACCCGGCATGCGGAAAACACTTTGTTTAAAGGACGCAGCGAAGCATAAGAAGTGCTGACACTTAAGACTTCCATTTCACAGGCCTCCTCCCTGTTAGACCCAATGCAGCATGTGTATATGGCAACACAGGCCAATGTAAATTTCATGGTACTTATGAGCAGGGTAGGAATTACCTGCACCAGATCAGCAGCCACATTTAGTTTGAGATGCAGAGACAGCTCTTCCAATGCTTGGGCCAAAGACTCGCAGTCAGCATAGAACCCAGGCAACTGAAATAAAATGAACACACAATAAATTAGGTCAAATCAGTATGAAAATTTGTTTCAAAAATACCTTGCTTACCCCCAAATTTCCCTATTCACTACCATGAAGGCGGCAGAACCACATACGATCTCCTCCCTCACTAAAGTGAAGTGGGAAGCCCATGAGGCAAGAATTCCAAATTGGAGGATAAGCAAAGCTCTAAAAATGTGGAAGAACCCAGACCAGGTGAGGTCTATCTTTGCAACAAATACAAGAACTAGGAACCATGGGATTATCAGAAACAATTCAAGAATTAGAAAGCCACCACAGAAAATGGGCAGATGCATAGAGGCATAAGCTTTAGGGCAGGGCCCAGATTTGTATTTCCTCTAACAAAGCAATTACAGCAGGGTCTTCATAGAGCTCAAAGTCTGCATAGCTTTATACTTCGTCTTTGCCATCTGTACTAACTTGAAGTCTGAAATATGCTCAAGTAGAAATATAATGTAAGGCTATTCATCTCACTGTAATTATATTTTAATATGAGAAATCAGCTTTTCAAATGAATAGATTATATCGTCTACTCATCAAATGACATGTCAAAAGTCTGTGACAAAAGGTATTTGACTGATATGCAAGTGTGAGATAACCACAAAATAGTAATAATTTGATTTAAAATGTGGATGAAGTTTCAAAATGTCTTAGACATGCACAGACTTAAACACAGATTTGATGAAAACCCAGAAAATGCCACAGCTATACATTGCATCAGATACAGGGTTGCAATAAAAACAGCATCCTTGCATCTTATTTATTACAAGAATTACACCCCACTTCTCCCAAAATACAGTTAAATCTCATTAAGCTCACTCCTCAAGAAAATGATTGAAGTTTAAACCCCATTAAAAGCCCTCACAAATAAAATGGCCTTACAGTGCCTCTTAAAAACATCTTAAGATTATATCCTCTGTACTTCCCTAGGGAGACTGTTCCATGAAGTAGGAGCCATTAAAGAGAAAGATACCAAGCGTGCTATCTAAAGCAGGGAAACAACTAGAAGGTGGCAATCAGAAAATTGTGTGTGTGTGTGTAAAATTTAGCATTAGAAAACTCAATTGAGGACAGCATTAATTTTAATATCAATAGAGTGGACACAGGGAGGTATAGCAGCAGAAATCAGACAGGCGAGGTAAGGAGAAGGGAATTCAGATACTAGTGAGCTCTGATCCTTCCTAATCAGCTTCCCCCAAGAAGGGTTGCCAACCGATGCTGGTTAATTTGGTGTCTGTGGTGGAGTTGGAGTTCCTTGGGCTGTTGCTCCTGAGGAATATAATGTCTATGACGAAGTTTGTACTGTGCAGAGCTGCGCAGGATTTCCATAGCAACCACAGGTCTCTCTCAATTAACACACATAGCATTACATATTCTGCACTTGGAAATGAAGGAGTTTAATGTGGTTCTATTGTTCTGGACAAATCAATATGGGGTTTTAAACTAAGGACAGTGTAGAATCCTTAGATCCAAAAAATATTCTGGCAGCTCAGGGGATTTGTCAACTGGCATGGGTAGCAATTGTGCTGCAAAACATATTGGCTCCTGGAACGGGAGGCCACGTGGGTAAGTAAACATGATTTGTCCTAACCATCTTATCCTACATTCTAAGGGATAAAATGCCTCTGATTCTCTGAATACCTAGGGGTTAGGAAGTGACTGAGACACTAGCTTGAGCAACAGCGGAAGAAAACTGGAGCTTTTCCATCTTGGCTGCACTCTTCTTTCTAGTGTACTTATTTATCTTCATTCCTTCCCCTTCTCCCTCTGAGCTGGAATGTCATATTCACATTCAATTCACATTCACAGACACAACACAATGGGTTACACAGTCTGAAAGGGTCTGATTTTCCTACTATTTTCCTCCAGGTTAGTACACAGCATCACTCTTGTTGCATGGCATAATGAAGCAGAGAATGGCCAAAGAATCCATTAAATATTTCTTATTGTTATAACTCAAAACTCTTTTGTCATCGGCTTTTGTTAGACCACAAGTAAACATGCATTTAGAATGCTGTCATCAAATAATGAGGTCCATCTACCCAATTACTTGGTGAGGATGAGACATCCAAAATAGTTGCTGATTCCTGACAATGTATTGATTGGAATGTAGCTGAATATTGCTATAACTGGAAGGTCCTGTTGTTACTTCCACATGGAAGGAAAGATCGTAAACTGTCATTCATGCCATCTAAGCTAGACAACTACAATGAGCTCTACATGTGTCATCCCTTCCTGAGTGCCTAGATAATGGGGCTGCACTCAACTGTAGTGGTTGTTCATGGGAGACTAGCGAGCTGACTTACCAGTCCTAGGAAGGCAGGTTTGAGCTCTCCACTGAATGCAGACTGCAGGACCACTTTTCCCACCACTGCATCTCTCATGACATTAATGTCCATGGAGCAGTGCTTTGCAAAGGTGAATGAGGATGATCATGTTGCAGCCTTGCAGATAGACTCTGTGAAAAGCAGCCAAGACGGACTGGGCTTGAGCAGAGTGAGCATGATGCTGCAGTAGGCAGTCAGCTTGTGCTAATTTATAACACAATTATTTTGGGGAGAAACTGGAGCAAAGTTCAAAAGATTACTTGAGTATCAAAGACTTTCAGATAAGGCGAGTCATGTCACAGCACCTGGAATTCACTGACCCTTCTGGCTGATAGATCCAGTTGGTCAGCCATGTTGGTCTGACGTAGTACAACAAATTTAGAGTCCAATGGCACCTTTAAGGCCAACAAACCTTCTAGCTGATGTGATGGCAATCAGAACCACTATTTTCATGGTGAGGAGACAGAAAGAGCAGGTGGCCATGGGTTCAAAAGGTTTGCCCATGAGTTTTGAAAACAAGCAACAAGCTCCACTGAGGAACTGAAGGTCGGTCTGGGAAAATTGATTTAGTAACCCCTTAAAGAATATTAGTTGCTGTAGATTTTCCGGGTTGTGTGGCCGTGGTCTTGGCATTGTAGAGCCTGACATTTCGCCAGTAACTGTGACTGGCATCCTCAGGGGTATAACACAGAAAGATGGAGTACTCTCTGTGTCAAGGTGAGAAGAAAATGGCAGGCAGGTAATTTATATATACTCCAGAAGGAAATAGAATAGTTTGGATTCCCTCTGTGTGAAAGGGATCTCCTTTTGATGGAGATATGAAAGCATGCTGTGGAGTCAAAGTAGACCCTTAAATAGGTGGATGAGAGTCACCCCTGGACTAGGACCGGGAGATATTAGAGGATGCTTTCAATGGAACATATGACCAGGTCTAATTGCTAATCCTTGGCCCACATACAGAAGCATCTACATTTGACAAAATAAGAATTCCAGATGAACAGCTTTCTGGCATGGAGCAGAAAGTGTTTCATGGGTTCAGGGAATTGGTGGTTGATTAATATTTGGGTGCAGGAATGGTCCCTGTAGAAGGAGGCTGTGCTCCTTGGGAAGGAGGAAGTACCTGTTGGGGGTCTGCACTCGGAGTGTTGGGAACCATATTTGCCTTGGCAAAAATGAAACTATTTAGATGGCTGATGTGTGCTCTTGCCTCACCTTGTAGAGGAACCTGGGGATTAGTGATAGGGGAGGAAATGTATACAGCAGGCCCACCGTCCATTGGATCTGAAGAGCATCCCTCAGGGAGCTCAGGTACCATGCACCTTAGGAACAAAAGAATTTGCATTTTCTATTTTACTTGGAGGCCTGACTTCAAAAAGGATGTGGACAGAATGGAGCAGGTACAGAGTAGAGTGACGAGGATGATCAGGGGCCTGGAGACTAAGCCCTATGAGGAAAGGCTGAAGGACTTGGGAATATTCAGTCTGGAGAAGAGGAGGTTGAGGGGGGACATGATTGCTCTCTTTAAGTATTTATAGGGCTGTCACTTAGAGGAGAGCAGGAAGCTGTTCCTGTTGGCAGCAGAAGATAGGATTCACAGTAATGGGTTTAAATTAAAGAAGAAGAAGAAGAAGAGAAGAGATTGGATTTATACCCTGCCCTTCACTAGCCAAAGGTGTCTCAGCGTGGCTTACAAACTCCTTTCCCTTCCCCTCCCCACAACAGACTCCCTGTGAGGTAGGTGGGGCTGCGAGAACTCTTGACAGAAACTGCTCTTTTTCCAGGACAGCTGTGTCAGAGTTATGGCTTGCCCAAGGTCATCCAGCCAGGTGCAAGTGGAGGGGTGGGGAATCAAACCCGGTTCTCCCAGATTAGAGTCCGTGCACTTAACCAGGCTGGAAGGTACTAGCTGGATATTAGGAAAAACTTTTTTACAGTAAAGTTATACAACAGTGGAATCAGCTGCCTCGGGAGGTGGTGAGCTCCCTCTCACTGGCAGTCTTTAAGCAGTGGCTGGACAAACACTTGTCAGGGATGCTCTAGGCTGATCCTGCATTGAGCAGGGGGTTGGACTAGATGGCCTGTATGGTCCCTTCCAATTCTGTGATTCTATGGTAAGTACAGTTCAGCCTCTTGCATATAATAATAATTTACCATTACCTGTTTAGGGCAAAGGTTTTCTGTGATCCACTCCTTTTCTTCTGCAAATCTGAACTGTGTAAAGGAATCACCTATAATAACAAATGTAAAAACATACATATATAGCACATATGCTGTAAAATGAGTTGTAGAAATGTGGACAGGGTTCAGTATGGCAATTAGAATGTGGCTCCAGCATCCTATCTGAAGAGTTTGATGTATTTGTTAAAAGTGTACTGATTAAAAATTAAAGACCCACACACCTACCCTAAAATAATCTTACAACATTTAATTAATTTTAATGTAACTTAAAACTAAAATTATTTTTAAATTCATTTCATTGGGCTTCTAGCCTGCCCTAAGCTACAAGCAGGCTCAGGGTGGGTTACAGCAGATAATAAATACATGATCTAATTTCTAAAACTACAAAACAAGCCTTAGACAACTGTAAAACATCAATAAATAACAATTATAACAACTGGTGGTTTCAACCAGTTATTCTATATCCAACTGCTCCCGTATAAGTTCCCCACATGTGTGCGGATGGATGACAATTAGTGTGGATGGGGCAGACAAAGGACAAATAGATTGTCCATAATAAGCAGAGCAAGCAATGCAGAGAGGGGGAAGCCAAGATAAATAAATCTACACCACCTCAGCCATCGGCCTGGTGGAACATCTCTGTTCTGCAGGCCTTGCAGAACTGCATTAAGTCTTGCAGGGCCTAGATCTCAGCATGAAGAGTGTTCCACCAAGCCAAAGCCAAAAAGGCTCTGTGTAGAGCATAGTCCTGTGTGGAGTGTGCTACAGTAGTCCAGCCTGGAGGTGACCATTGCATGGGTCACTGTGGCTAGGTCAGGGGGAGAGAGATAGGAAGCCAGTTGCCTGATCTGGCGAAGATGGAAAAATGTTGATCTGGCAACATTTGTGACTTGAGCCTCCATAGATAATGAGGCATCCAACATATCAACCAGACTCTGTTGGCACGGGTACCAACAGCACCCCAACAAGAGCCAGGAGTTGGATCCTCACTCTCGCCCCCCTCCCAGCCTAGGCATGAAATCTCCGTCTTCAATGGATTTAATTTCAGCTGGTTCCATTTTAATCACCCAGCCACAGCCTCCAAAGCCCCAGCCAGAATATCTGAGGTGGAGTCCAGTAGGCCATCCATTAACAGATATAGCTGGGTGTCATCAGCATACTGATGGCAGCCCAGTCCAAAGCTCCAGACCAACTGGGCGAGAGGGCGCATATAGATGTTAAATAATATGGAGAAAGGAATCGCCCCTTGTAGGATGCTGCATACCAAGGGATGAGACTATTTCCCCAAGCACCATCCTTTGTCCCCAACCGTGGAGAAAAGAGACAAGCCACTATAAGGCCGTCCCACATATCCCCACATCAGCGAGGCGGTGGGTCATAAGATCATGATCGACCTAACTGAACACTGCTGTCAGATCAAGTAATAACAGCAGCACTGTTCCGCCTTGATCCAGGTGCCTCCGGCTGTCATCTGTTAGGGCGACCAACAGTGTCTCCATCCCATAGCCGGGAAGGAAGCCAGACTGGAATGGATCCAGGATCAAAGAGTCATTCAGGAAAGCCTGAAGCTGTTCAGCTACCACTCTTTCAACTACCTTACCAAGGAATGAAAAATTTGAAACTGGGCTGTAGTTGGCTGTATCAGTGGGATTCAGGGATGGTTTCTTTAACAGTGGTCTCACCACAGCCTCCTTTAAAGCCCCTGGGAAGGTCCCTGAACTCAGGGACAAGTTGATAATATCTACTGGGGGGGGGCATATCCTATCACTGCTGACTTTTATGAGTCATGATGGGCACGGATCCAGAAGACATGTGGTCCCCCTGACTGGATCAGTGGGATCCAGGGATTGTTTCTTTAAGAGTAGTCTCAGTACAGCCTCCTTTAAAGACCCTGGGAAGGTCCCTGAACTCAGGGACAAGTTGATAATATCTGCCAGGGGTGCCCATATCCTATCACCACTGGCTTTCACGAGCCATGATGGGCATGGGTCCAGGAGGCAGGTGATGGGCTTCACAGCCCCCAGAATCCTGTCAACCTCATCCTGGGAGAGTCAGCTGAAGTGGTCCATTACTGGATGTGAAGACAGCTAAGAAGCCTCCAGTTCTCATACTGTACTATCACTAGTGGCTGGCAGGTCCTGGCGGTGCGACAAGATTGCTAATAGCCAAATTATTATCTTTTCACCCCTTGAATGATCTAATTATTCTGAACTGTTGAGCTGGGCAAGAGCTAGTGGATGCAACAGAATTCCTTCTTTGTCTCCTTCACTGTCATCTCATAGGGTTTCATAAATGTCCTATAAGATGTCTTTGCAGCTTCGTCACAAGTCCACCGCCACACTCGCTTAAGCCATCTCAGCTCCTGTTTCATCTTTCACAACTCCAAGGTATACCACAGGGCTAGTTTGGTATGGGAGCAAAGATATATAAATAAAATAGATAATAAATAAATTACATCAAAAATAAATAATAATTATAACAAAATAATATGACATAAAAACCATCTGTGGTAGTGGCACCAAAACTTTGGAATGCCCCCCCCCTCCATCATGCTTGGATACATATCTTTTGAACCTTCAAAAGAGCAATGAAGATTATCTATTTTGTTTTTAGCTACTTTTTAAAGTAAAACACACTAACTGAGCTATTGCAGGATATGCTGTCTTTATTTAGAATCCACTTCATTAGACACATGACCTGAATTCCTAGTGAGTATATATATCCATAGAGGAAGCAAAACTCTGAACAGCAGAGTGAAGAGGAACAGCATGCACGAGGTATGATCTCTGTCAATTCTGTGCAAAACTCAAAAGTATATAAGATAGGCAGAATGAAAGTGGTCTGTTGATCTTCAATTTTAGTTTCTACAGCACCACTGGTCATTTGCTTTTAAAATCAGCTGCCTGATTACTGATGTTTTTCAGCCAGCCCTTCTATTTTATAGAATATTTGCAACTATAAATTTTGATTTCATTGTAAGCTCTTTTAAGGGTTTTACTGTGGAAAAGAACACACATTTTTAAAAATAAACATATAATCCAGAAACTGCAAAATGACTTGAAGAAAAGTAGACAGGATTCTGTGTGAAATTATAATGCCAAACCACATCCTTAATTTTTTTAAAAGTAATGTCTTTAAACCAACAAAAATAAAAGGTAATTAAACATATGTTTATTTGTTTATTAAAATGGATTTTAAACTGCCCTCCTCCATAAAGACAGGGCTCAGGGTGGTGGAAAAAATACATATAATTAAAACTGTTAAAACAGTAAAAATAAAATATCCATCTAAGTGTGCAACAAACAGGAAAGAAATCCATCTGAATGAAAGTTAAATTTCATGGTCACCACCAGCGAGACTTTAATATTCCACAGAAGACTGAAAGATACAATGGGTCTAGAATTTCTGTGCACAACTTCTCCTTTGTACTACTCCTGGGGAACTGTCACCTCCCCCTTTCCACAGCAACCCCAAATACCCCCAAATGCTGCTCTTGGGAGATGAGGTTCCCCCAGAAACAGTATGAAGGGGGGAATTTGGATCCAGCCCAGTAGACTCAGCTGCCCACAGCACACTCCTGCCTACCTCCTTTATTACCACCAACTGAAGTTAAAAAAAAGTTAAGGGACATGGGAAAGGATGGCTTTGACTCACAAAACCTTATACTCTTGAAAATTTTAAGTGCTACTGGACTCAAATTTTCTATGGGCAGATGTAATGTGTACTCATGAAGAAACAATAGAGGAGGCACCACCCCAGGGGAGGAAAGGAAAGGCCCTGGTCAATGGATTCTTATGGAATTTGTTGACCAATTGGGGACTCAGAAGGGCAACAGAGGCCTTCACAGTGGACACTAATCTATTTTGCTAGTGCCTGGGCAGGGTAAAATCTGGACTAGGCTGACTGGGCTGCTGCTGCTTTCGCTTGTGCTTTTGTTTCTTGCATGAGGAGCAACTCCTTTCTGCTTGGACCAGAATCCTTCTTTTGCTGTGTGTTGGGTTTGGTTTAGAGCTAGGTGTTTTTCTGGCTACTGCTGTAATTTTGCTTACTCAGTTTATGTTCAACTTCAGTATTATTTTATTAACTCATTCAGACTTGGGGGTGCCAAGCTGCATATTACCTCAGATTTATTGTCTCCTGCTTGGCACCACCATCACCCGGCCTCCACTGCTGCTCAGTGGGACAACAGGGAAAAAATGGGGAGCAATCAGTGTCACACTGACACTGTAATTTCCCTTTCAGTGAGAACCCAGAAGTGATGTCAGCATATCAGGGCAGCACTCTAGGATTCACCCAAAGCTCTGCAGTAAAACAGTTAAGAGTGACACTGATTATGCTGTCCTCACTCCTCAGACTCTCCCATCAGTTGGCAGTGTTTGGCTGGCAATCTTATATTCAGTGCATGAACTGCATATTTGCAAAGTATGGACTCAGCATATGTCAGCACAATCTGAGATAATATGCAGCTTGATTTCAGTTTTTATTTATTTTTCCGATTAGTAGTGTAGGATCCTTCCTCCCTACCAAGCCCCAATGGGTGCTGACTTGGGATGGGCATGAACCTCGTCACGAGCCTAATTTAGTCACAAACATCACCCAGTTTGTTGTTTGTAAGCAACTGTTTTTTTTTTTTGGGGGGGGGTAACTCCCTAAATCCAATCCTCACCAAACTTGGAGGGCAAGTAGAGGAGAGTCAGCTGGAGACTCGCTGTGAGTTTGGCATGTCTAGCCCACAGGAGGGTGTAGCACACCACAAACCTCACAAACCATGAACTGGTTTGTTAAACAGGAAGGTTTGTGAAGGTTCATGAAGGATCATGGTTCATGAGACCCCACAAACCACGAACTAGGATGAACCTCCGTTTTCCCGATTCGTGCCCATCCCTAGTGCTATTGGATTATGCAAAATTTCTCCCTTGATAATGTTTAGGGTGTATCACTGTACCTTTGGCCTGGAGTGAGCAGGGAAAGAGGCTCACTGACTCTGAACCAGCATAGGTGATGTACTCCTGACCCCATGAAAAAAGTTTCCACATACTGGCCAATATAACATCCAATGACAAACACAGAGCTATTACTCACAAATACCAAGCTCATTAATAATATTCTGGAGTGCTTCCCAATAGCACCTTGTTTGACACAGCAATATAAATTTATCACAGAGACCTTAGCTCAAAGTGTATTAGTTAAATATGGCAAATTAAATCAACTACTGCAATTCCAAATGCTGATAACAACTGGTTGATCATCTGAGCTGCTATTAGTTTTCTGAAGATGTAACAGAGGGATTTCTATCTGATAACACTTGCATTGTACCTCTTCTCTTCAGAGGACTAGTTAAGCTGGGGAAATGAGTTGACTGATTCTCTTTGTATCTACAAATATTATATTTAACATCTGACAGCTTCTCTACTTCAGAAACAGTCACTGAACACAAAAAAAGGTCTGATATCCATTCCAACAAACTACTGAAAATTTGTTCCTTGAAGCAGTCAGGCACAATCAGATTGAAATGAACTGAATTAAACCATAAATGAAACCAGACTTAATGATAAACTGTCTTTTTCAAATATATAAAGATTACAGTCCTCATGCTGCTTAACACACAGTGCTACTAGCAATGTTCCCTCTAAGCTGTGGAGCCTTGTGAGCAAAAATTTTACTTTGTGAGCGACTGGCATTAAAGTTGTCAGCGAGTGATTTGGCTACTGCATAAATTCGTTTGCTCTGGAGTCCCATCATTCCTGAGCCGAGACAAAAATGGGTGAGCCGGAGGCTAGAAAACTGTGAGCTAGCTCACACTAACTCAGCTTAGAGGGAACACTGGCTACTAGTGAAATCAGTAGGAATTTGCCCAATGGAGCAGTTTGAGGATGGCACTTAAAATCACAGAGTAAGATTCTCTAATACAGAAGAAACAACACTAATTCACAGAATCAAACTGAATGCAAATTAGGTTAATAAGAATGTTGGTCTAACCAATTATCTTTTAAAAAATTCTCTTAGCCTGAAAATAATTTCCTTTTACACCATGCATACTAATAAACCATTGGACAATGCCTGTGAATGCTTTCATATGGCAGATCATAATTCCAATAAAAAGAAAGTGGAATTGAAAAAAATGAGGCTTAAATGCACTTGAACTAAATGTTTGTAAACAAAACATTTTCTGTTACTCTCTCCAAGTCAATGTAATCACTTCTCAAAATGCAAAGATAATATTAAAAAAGAAAACAGAAAAGAGATGCTAACTATGTTTCATTCCAGAGGTGACTAATAATAAATAAAACAATAAACATTTGTATCCCAACCTTCCTTCTAAAAGATCTGGGCAGCACACATGGGAGTTACTCCATTTTGTCCTCCCAACCACTCTATGAGGCATACTTGGCAGAGCATGTGTGACTGACCCTAAATCACCTGCTAAGTGTCATGGCTGATCAGAAATTTAAACCCTGGCCTCCTAGTCCAATATTCCAAGTTGTTTCTAAACATACAAACATGCATACACATTTCAGTCTAACACTACCTTGGTTCAAACTCATGCTGAATCATGGCTTGCTGCTGCATGAATGGAATCTATACCTATTACTCTTGTGCCCTCACCCTCGTGCAAATGGAGTCAACCAGAAAATCCTAACTTAGTGCAAATCATAGTGTCCTATTTATTTATTTACAATATTTATATGCCACCTTTCTGCCCTCATCAGGGCCCCTAAGGTGGCTAACAAATTAAGAACATAAATAATAAAAACCTGTCTTAAAAACTATTAAAAGCAAACAAATGCACATAAAAATTTGAGGGCAGAGGATGTCCCCCTTCTCCTCACTTGCAATGGCTTCTGAAGGTTTTTTTTATACTGTTCATCCTGCCCTGGGGATAATCTAAGATTCCAGATTTCTCCCAGAAGCCCTTAAAAACATGACACACAACAAACAGGAATCAAAGTTAACATTAAAGACTTGGTCTATGGCCACTAGTTGAAAGGGTCTCATTGCATGTATGCACATATAACTGTGACCTATACAAATAAAGTTGCCTTGTCTGGAATGCTATGTCCTCATTTATTTATTTTAAGTGTGGTTGGGCACTGCAAGCTCCCCCCGCCCTGGTCTACTCAGAGTGGCAGTGGCTTTCCACTGTAATGTCCCCCTTTGGCTGTGGATTCCCAGGTTAGAGTACTCACTCAGGGACCCTTCTCAGGTCCATTCAGCAGAGACAAGCTGGCTCAAAACATCAGCCATTTATTTGCAAAGTGACAACTTCAGCTGGCACAGAAACAAACTGAAACTACTTGAGTTCCACTCCATTGAAATACATTGCAGCTCAAAAAAAGTTGCAAAGAAAATGCAGAATGGATTTTCCATTAAGGTTTCAGTCTCGGGCAAGTGATGCTCTGTATTCTCGGTGCTTGGGGGGGCAACAGTGGGAGGGTTCCTAGTGTCCTGGCCCCAGTGGTCGATCTCCTGATGGCACATGGTAATTTTGGCCACTGTGTGACAGAGTGTTGGACTGGATGGGCTATTGGCCTGATCCAACATTGACTTCTCTTATGTTCTTCTTACATTCTTATGTTCTTTCTGGGCCCAGATAGACTGCTCTGGGATTGGAATGACAGCCCCAAAGCAGAATTCCATTCCCAGGATGCAGCTGCTATTCCCAGGGACCGTCATTCCACTCTGGGGGATGTCATTCCAGTCCCAGAGTAGTTTATTAGGGCCCAGAGAACTTAAAGGAATCCATTCTGCATTTTCTTTGCAACCGTTTTTTTTTTAGCTTTAGCCCAGAGGAGCTTCCTGCTGGAGGAGAAACAGGTGAAGATAAGGCCCAACCAACTGGGAAATTCTGCAGCCCTGATCTCCCTCAGAAGGGTAAAGACACCTTAGGACAGGCAAGGGAGAGGAGGGGTGGAGAAAAGAGCCACAGGCCGGATTAAAGCCCTGGGCGGGCTGCTTCCAGGCCACAGGCAATAGGTCTGATACCCCTGGTTTATGGCAAACCATTATTTGTGGAAGTCATTAACTGACTCCACACAAACTGAGAGGGATTTGGCATTCTGCTTGAACACTGCCATATTGTGTCAAGATTATATATTTCATATAAATATAAGCATCATTATGAAGGCTAGCAATAAAAATATACCCTAAGATAAACACTGTTGGAAATAAAAATAACACAGCAAGGCATAATAAAAAAAAAAACTGATGCTAGGAACTGACATGATAGAAACAATTAGAATGTTTAACCATTGCTAGAGGAATAGAAGAAAGCTGTAGAAGTAAGTACTCCAAGAGTTCACTCTGCCAAGAGAAGCACAAGATGGAAATGCAAACTGAAATACATCTTGTCAGGAGATAAAATGGAAATACACACCAGAGCAGAGACGGTAACAAATGATGGTGATGCAAACCCTCTGAGGTTACATAGCATCTAATATTATACAGTGATCAGGATACAGCGGTGTTCTATATGAACTAAGAGCAGCAGCAATCTTTAAGTAAATAGGGGGATTGAAAGAAGGGATATGGGTTATTATTACTGGCTGCTCAAGGAGTGTTACTTTTGTGCCAATAATAATGGTGTTAACAGTTACCATTACTACAGCTAGATGTTATGGTCACAATGCAATCCTTCTTCATGCTGAGAAGGAGAAAGCAGTGAGCCGAGTGACAAACAAGGGAGAAGAAGGGAACAGAAAAATTCATTTAACCCCCATCTCCTCCCTCACTGCTTCCTTCTCGTCACTCAGCCCTAGTACCCGATCTGAGCAGATATACTCTTGGACCTGGTATGAGTAGCTTCACGAAAGTGCAATTTCATGGTACAGAGAACAAAGTGAAAGGCTGAGAAAAAAATAATTTATCTTTTTACAAAACTGATGCCCTTCTGCCTTTCTGCCCTCATTAGGGCAAAAAAAAAAAAAAAGACTAACAAATTAAAAATATCAATGTATCTAATTTTCAACATGGCCAGATAAGTGGCTACTTAAATCCAGAGATTGGAGCCACATAAACAGCTAAAACAGATATTTCTACAAACCTGAAAAAGCCCCAGGTTTGCAGGAAAAAAAATCTGTACTCTTAAACAAACAAACAACAAGAACATTGGGTGGTTAAAACTCCCCAAATACTAGACGCAGCACCTGTAGCTTTAATGAATTAATGCTGTCTTAATGGTGTTGAAGGGGTTGCTAGGAGACCACAACAATATTGCTAGTCTTCAAACTTTGTTTCTGTCAGCAAAAAACAGGGCGAGGGGCCAGGGCTCTTTTCAGGATTGATTTGGCCTTTGAGGGAGAACACATCAGATCCCAGGCCTGGCAACCGTCACTGGCAATTTGATACCATGTAACTTGCATGACTCACCCAGGACTGGCTGCATACTAATGTTCAACAGCAGCCACCCCACAAAAGCCAGTGTGGTGCAATGGTAAGAGTTTTGCACTAGAATCTAGGAAACCATGATTTGAGTCCGCGCTCTACAAGGGAAGCTTGCTGGGTGACCTTGTACTTGTCTTACCCTCTCAACCTAAACTACCTTATGGTTCTTGCTGTGAGGATAAAATGGAAGACAGAAGAACAAATGAGCTGCTATAGGTCCCCATGGTGCAAAAGACAGGGTGTAAATGAAGTAAATAAGTAATAAATATTGCTGAATACAGGAAGCAGGTAAAAGGAAGGTTAGTGGGGCATGGGAAGGAGAGAGGGAAGCAGGAGACAACTGCACAACTGGACCAGGTCTGGCAGCCAGCACTGTGCAACTCAGCCATAGTTTTCCTGGATAAAGGCTGCCAGAGCAAGGGAAGGCAGGAAAGCTGAAGATGGGAGGGGGGAGTCAGAAAAGGGAAGAGGCTATGGGGTCTTTCAGGAAAGGGAAAGAAGGACTCAAGGGAAAGGTGGAAATGAGGTGTGTTCCCACTTATCTATTCTAATAGCCACACTTGTACATAATAAAAACACATCTTAAAAACCATTCAAACCAAACAAAACACATAATTAAAAGAATTAAAATCAAAGCTGAAATATCTATACAAAGACATTTTAAAAGACAATTAAAATATAGGGCAGAAAGAAGAAATCACTGAGGCAACACCAAACAAAAAAACAAAAAATCTTCCCCCCACTGGCAGAAGACAATAACAGATGGGGACAGATGAGTCTCCCTGTGTGTGAGACTTTTGGAGCCATGACAGAGAAGACCCTCTTCTGGGTCACCAGCTGCCTAATCTCAGAAGGCAGGGGCACCTAAAGCAGCACCTCAGAAGCAGTGTTCCCCCTAAGCTGAGTTAGCGTGAGCTACCTCACAGTTTTTTAGCCTCCAGTTCACACATTTTTGTCTTAGCTCAGGAAGGATGGCTCCAGAACAAACTAATTTATGCATGTGCTGCTTGATGGTGCATACTACTATACCAAAGGAAATAATCCCTATGTTCTCATCACTATTTATTTTCAAGGCACAGATGTGACTTCAGAAAGGAAATGTAGTAATGTTAGCTATGGTCAAATCACTCGCTCACAACTTTAATGCCAGTAGCTCACAAAGTAGAATTTTTGTTCACAGGACTCCACAGCTTAGAAGGAGCATTGCTCAGAAGATGTCTGTAGTGGTTGGGTAGGATCATAAGATAGTAGGCAGTCTTTAGAGTATTCTGGTCCCAAGCCATATAAAGGTCAATACCAGCATCTTGAACTGTGCCCAGAAACAGACCAGGAGCCAGTGTAGATGTACCAAGAATGGACTGATATGGTCCCTTACAACCCACTCCAAATGAAAAAAGCTACACTCTTGTAGGTTGCATAAATATCAAACAGACCACTGACTTTTCCATTGCTGCTTACTAGTATCACTAAAAAGACAATATTTACATATATAATTTTGATTAAATCACTGTGTTATAGCTCTTAGATGTGTGACAAATGTGTTTATTATCCATACAGTACTAAATTAACATCTTTTGGAAAAAAATTCCCCAAACCACCTGGCATGCAATATTCATAAGACATAATTGATCATCCAGATGGCAAGTTGGTTTTTCAGTATAACTTTAGTTAATTTTTATTGTTTATGGATAAATCAGAAATTTCAGTATGAAGATAATTCTGCTTATGTACTCCCTCAACAGAAATAGATATACTGGTGACTGTCTTGTAAACCAGACATGAACTTTTATCTCTCAAGTTTGTTTTTCAACGTGTTCTCTATCTGCCTACCTAAGCAACTATAGGTAAGAATTATATGTGGTTTGGGAAGTGCATCATGGATAGCCATGGTATTGTTAAATCTGCTAAAGATATTGGGTTGGATCCTATGACTCACAAGTGAAAGACACTGATGGAGGTAGACCTTTCCTCATCTTCTTTCCCAGCAGCCCTCAAAGCTTGTAAAAAGCTAGTGTTGAGGGTCAACAGTGCATTGCGGCCAAAATGCCAAGAAGCACAAAGGAGCGAGAATTGGGTAAAATCAATCATCCCCCCTCTTATGTGAATGGAAAGCTAGAAGCATATGCTGCTATAAGGAGCGAGAATTGGGTAAAATCTTATGTGAATGGAAAGCTAGAAGCATATCCACAAAAGGTAAAAAGTTCTCCACTGTTCTTTTGGTCACTGACTAAACTCTTTTAGAAAGATCTGAAAATAACTGAGAACTGGTGGCTACTGGAAAACTTTGTACAGTTGTGCGAGGACAGATCATTGTGGAGGCTGATCCAAAGCATAGCATAGTAAGAGCAAGATGCCGTTGGCTCAAGGAACCTCTAAGCTACTTGCCTACCACATCTCACTCCCTCAGAAATTAGGGAAATCGTTGCAGAAATACACTCTGCAGAAATACACTCCACCAACAATTTTACTTATAGGAGGGAGCAGCACAACCCAGTTGTTTCTTGTCTTTAAAATGGCTAGAACAAATAAGAACATAAGAACATAAGAGATGCCAATGTTGGATCAGGCCAAAGGCCCATCCAGTCCAACACTCTGTATCCCACAGTGGCCAGAAATACCAGTGCCATCAGGAGGTCCACCAGTGGGGCCAGGACATTAGAAGCCCTCCCATTGTTGACCCCCCCCCAAGCACCAAGATGACAGAGCATCACTTGCCCCAGAGTCCCTATCTATACCTTGTGGCTAATAGCCACTGATGGACCTCTGCTCCATATGCTTATCTAATTCCCTTTTGAAGCCGTCCATGCTTGTAGCCGCCACCACTTCCTGTGGCAGTGAATTCCAAGTGTTAATCACTCTTTGGGTGAAGAAGTACTTCCTTTTATCTGACTGAGAGACCATGGAAATACAACAAATAATATATCCAATACTTGCATTTGGAAACAGTACCAAAGATAAAAGTTGTTACATTCTTGTCTTTCCCACTTCTCCTGTCAATACATTGTTGTATGATTTATTACAAATTACTATTGAAATGAACACTTAATTCTCTTTGAAGAGGCAGTTTGGAACTCACATGTACCTCAAGAGTGAACGTTCATATACAGATGGTGAAAGTGAATACATTACCATCCTTGCATATCTAACATACTTGTTTGTCGGTTTACTAGCAGCTCACAGCCAACCAATATCTTTTTTACTGGCACCTTTTAGAACAAGGCCTAAAAATATGCATTTAAATCACATGCCAGAGGGCAACGCAAGCCATATAATTTTCAGTTATTTTGCTCTGATCCCCATACAGCATACGTTCAATGGGGGGGGGGGGGGAGAGAACAGCATTAAAATTGCAGGTTTTAAACAATAGGCTCTTGGAATTCTGTAATACAATTTTAACATAAATATAACAAAGGGTGGAAACAGCATGATCAAACACCAGCCAATAACATGAGGAAGATGAGCAGTTTAGAAAAAGAAGAGTGAACTATCTCATGAGGGAGCTAATAAGGCTGAAGTTCATGACAAGCCAAGCTTTATTTGTGCTGCTTGATGGTGCATACTACTATACCAAAGGAAATAATCCCTATGTTCTCATCACTATTTATTTTCAAGGCACAGATGTGACTTCAGAAAGGAAATGTAGTAATGTTAGCTATGGTCTATGAGCTGGTCTCTCAATGAATGCAGTTATGTCTGAAGTCTTTTTATATTGATGGTATCAGCAGGGCTTGAAGTCCTATATATAAATCCTTTATGAATAATTAACAGAGGTGTAGGCCTAAAATATCTGAGCAGTTTGATGCTGGGGATCTGATGTTTCACATTTATGCTCCATTGCCCTGCTATGCTAGACATCTTGAGCTGCAAACCTTAGACTTACAGCAGCATCAAACTGGGAGGGGACACACTCACACACATTTAACAAACTTGATAATGATTTAAAATATTAATACTAGTAAATCTTCTAGATTGTCCAGTGAAATATCCATAATCTCACAAAGGTTTATAAGTTTATGTACAAGACATTTTATAAACATTAACATAAAAAGTCATCAACATTAAATTTTATCAGCTTTTTTGTCATGTAAATACACACACACAATCCTGCCTTTCCTCATGGCTCAAGTCATCTAACATATCACAGTTAACACATTGCAATCTGAAAAACAACAGATTGAGAATTCAGGTACTCCCCTTCACCCAAAAAAGGTCTGCAGTGCCTCCTGAACATTTCTAATGACACTTTCCTCAGGGAGCCTGTTCCACAATGGGCAATGGGGGGAAAAAACCCAGGCTCTGGTTGATGTCTGATTGGCCACCTTAAATGGGAAGCATGTAGGTGACAGCCTAAAAACTTTGGCCCAGAAGAATGCATTTGGAGACTTGGATAATGAAATACAGAATGGGGTGTCATCCACATATTGATGATATCCAACCTAAAAGCTCTGAGTGATCTTATTCATAGGCCTCATATAGATATTTAAGAGTGTGAGTGAAGAACGTCCTGGGGCACTTCACAGGACAAGTTCCACCCAGCTGATTCTGCTCCTCTAGTGGAAACTCTTTGTGTCAAATCAGACTAAAAAACCACCAAAGGGCTACTCCCTTAATGCCAGCTCCATATTCCAATCGATGAATAAGAATGGAGTGGTCAACTGTATCAAAGGCTGCTGATAGATCTAACACTATCAACAGGGTTGTCCAGCTTTAAACAAAGATCATTCACCAGTGCAATCTCTGTTCAAACCCAGCCCTGAAATCAGATTGAAATAGGCTGGGTCAGATGTGTCACCCAAGGAACTGTGAATGTGCTTGGCTACCACACACTAAGTCACCTTCCAGAAAAAAGGTATATTGAAGACAGAACCATAATTGGCTAACTTATTATTAGCCAATGGTTGTTTAAGCAAAGATCTAATAACTGCCTCCTTCAATGGTCATGATAGAATCCCCTCAGTCAGTGAGGTGCTAACAATTTTAACCAATGGCTCCAGTACGATTTCCTGGCATGATTTTAGAAGCCAGGATGGGCTCGAATCAAGTACACAAGTGGTGGCCTCTCACACCCCCAAGGATGCTGTCAGTATCCATTGGTATATATTTCTGACACATTAGGTACCAGATTTGCTCTCAACTTGGCCTTGAAGTTGGACAAAAGAGATTTTATCAGAAAGAGCCTTGCAAAAACTTCACAACTAGGGTCAAATCACATAACTGACAGGGTTGGACTGAGGTGTTATCACGAGGAACTTTAAACAATTGAGCTGGACAAGATTCAGCTGATGCAATGGTGGTGGAGAAAAAAACCTGCAAATGGGCTCCGTCTTTCACCAGCATCACTGTAGTAGTCTCCCAATATTCTTAACATCCCTAAGCTCTCTGACAAATCTCAGTGCTGGGGGCCTACCAGAACATGGGAGAGGATGCCAAGGAGCATCCCTGTTATGGCCCCTGCCAGCCCATCATTCCAGGAAGCTACAGGGGCCTCTACAAGGGATGCTTTCAAAATCCCCCAGAGCCACCTGGAAACCAACAGGATCCATTCATCTCCAAGGGAAGTCCATTTGAATTAGTCCACAACCCCTGCAGAAAATAACACATAAACACAGAAACAAAAGAAATAAAGACACCTTTCTATTTGGTACTGTTTCCTTTGCAATGGAGGGGTAAATCTTCATCTCCTGTTGTCTTATCCCACCCTTCATGCATTCACAGGGAGGCTCACCAATATACAAAATCCAATAAATAATAGTTAAAACCACATAAATAACATGATAGCATTAGAATAGTCCAACAATTAATACAATAGTACAGCTTAGAATTAAAGCTTCAGATATAACAATTACTCATCATGTCCTCCTAATGTTTCCTGTGTGCAAAGAAACTCCTTTTGGTTTGCCCTGACAGAAACAGGAGTGTCTCAGCCTGCAGTTTGTTTTTTTATTTGGCTACAAGGATAGCAATCATGAGCCATTTATTTTCAAATTTTAGGTATATTGGTTTGTTACCCCAGCTATGTATCCAATTGCTATATTATGAGTAAAACATTCCAAAAGCTATTGGAAATAGGACAATGAGCATACTGAACTACAAAGCCAGGGATGTGTTTTTCTAGAGGGAGTTCAGTGGATACAACATTAATTTGGCTACCATATTCCTCAGGAGAATACTATTTACCATGGAGCCTTATGCTGATGGAAAGCATTATTAAAGATAAGATTTCAAGCATATAGAAGGATATGCCCTGCTGAATAAAAACCAACATGATTTCTGCAAAGATAAGCCCTGTCTCACCAACCTTTTAAAGTTCTTTGAAAGTGTCAATAAAGATGTAGACAGGAATGAGCCAGTAGACACTGTTTATTTGGATTTCCAGAAGGCTTTTGACAAAGTCCCTCACCAAAGATTCCTGAGCAAACTCCAGAGTCATGGGATAAGAGGACCATTCCTCTTATGGATTGGAAATTGGCTTGAAAACATGAAGCAGAGAGTAGGAATGAATGGTCAGTTCTTGCAGTGGAGGGACATGAGCAGCAGGGTCCCCTCAGGGATTTGTACTGGAACCAGTGCTTTTCTGCTTGTTCATAAATGACCTGGAGTTAAAGGTGAATAGTGAGGTGGCTAAGTTATTTAGGGTGGTTAAGACAAAAATGGATTGCAAAGAACTCCAAAGGATCTCTTCAGACTGGATGAATGGGCATTAAAATGGCAAATGAAATTCAATGTGAGCAAGTGCAAAGTGATGCATATTGGGGCAAATAATCCCAACTTCACATATACACTGATGGGATCTGAGCTGGCAGCAACAGACCAAGAAATGGACCTTGGGGTGGCAATGGATAGCTCGATGAAAATGTGTGTGGCTGCTATGAAAAAAGAAATTCCACGCTAGCCATAATTAGAACAGAAATAGATAATAAAACTGCTGCTACTATACTGCCTTTATACAATTCTATGGTGAGACCACACTTGGACTATGGTGTACAATTCTGGTCACCGCACTTGAAAAAGGATATTGTAGAGCTTGAAAAGGTGCAGAAAAGAGCAATAAAAATGGTTGACAACAGTGTGAACAGAATGCTGGATTAGATGAGCCTTTAGTCTGATCCAGCATGGCTCTTTTTATGTTCTTATGAGCTTCATCAAGGTTAGAAACTAAAATTGAGAGCCAGTTTGGTGTAGTGGTTCAGAGTGCAGATTCTAATCTGGGAGAATCAGGTTTGATTCCCCACTCCTCCACATGCAGCTGCTGGTGTGACCTTGGGTCAATCATAAATTCTTTCAGAGCTGTTCTCTCTCTCTCTCTCTCTCTCTCTCTCTCTCTCTCTCTCTCTCTTTTTTGCTCCCCAATGGGGAACTTTTTATTACATTTTTATTAAAACTACAAACTATAACAGAAATAAGGGAGGGGACTACATTTAGGGGATAAAGAAAAGATACCCACTACTGACTAAAAACCCAAGAGAGGAGATCCTCTGATCAGCTTGAATACACATCTAGTTTTAATCATATTAATCTCATTACAAACTGAGTCACATATTCTGTTAACTTTTCCCACATCTTAAATTTAACTGATATAAGGAAATACCCCAAAGCATCTCAATTCAAAAATTTTCAAAGGCACAGTTCAGAGTCCTTCAGCCTTCACTTCTTCTTGTCCAGTCCCTTCTGCAACTTATAAGGACTTTTAGGAGCTGCTGCCCCTTTCTCTGACAGAGAGTCCTCTCCGGAAGAACCCGAGTCCAGCTCGCCACTGGACTTGCTGTCCTCTTCTTTTTCTTCCTCCTTTGGCCCTCCCAGCTGGACTCTTAAAAATTCTCTCGCTTTCAGAACAGAGTCAATCTTTTCTTTTTTATCCATGATTTTGAAGGTGACGCCTTCTGAAATTAGCCATCTATATCCAATTGAATTTGT
>NW_015164683.1:791647-828926 GCF_001447785.1 Gekko japonicus
GGAGGATTAACCTCTTCGCCTTTTTCGCTGGGAGGGGGGGGGAAACAATTTTCAGTTCTTTTTCTCTGCATTTTGACAACTCACAGTTAAGCCGATCTTTTCTTTTTCTTTTCCACTTTTGCGGATGGTCGCTTTATCACTCGGTGACGTCTGGTGGCTCCGCTAAACCCCGTTCGGGGTCGCTCACGCAGCAAGGTCCATTGGGGCAGGGCATGGTGGGAGCCTCGCTCTCCGACCTCTCGGCCGAAAGAGCGACTCCCCCTAGTGCGCCCTAAAGCGCCCCGGATCCGAGCTCCTCTCTTCTGAGGGGCTCGTTCGGGTCTCCGCTCGCGCGGATTCCCTCCTCCACCGCGAGCGGGCGAGGCGTCCTCGGGAGCGACCCGAGGAAGCGTCCGCCATGCGCGGGAGCCAGACCGGAAGCCCCCCCACTTGCCTTATCTTCTGTTCCGTAGGGTGGGGAGCTTCTTTTCTTTTTAATCAATGCTTAAACGACTCACATTTATAATCGGTCCGTGGACCTCATTTACACTCCATTTCTAATGCTCGATCTCCTGCGCTTGCCCTGGTCAGCGTCACTTAGTCCATTCGGTCTCTCAGCACGAAGGACCGTCAGAGCGGAGAGGTGCCTCAATTCTCCGGCTTTCTGCTGTCGAAGAGGCATCCTCTCAAGAGGTCCATGGCCAGCGTCCCTTCAACCGGGTCCCTGGGGGGGGTAGTGAGCCTACACACACCCTCCTTCGGCTGGAGCGCAGCTTCAGCCCCAGGAGGTCCGGGAGGTGAGTCTGCTAGCGTGCCGCCATCAACCGGAAGTCAAAGCTGTTCTCTCAAGTGCAGTTCTCAAGAGAGCTCTCTCAGCCCCACCTATCTCACAGGGAGTCTGTTGTGGGGAGGGGGAGGGGTTGTAAGCCGCTCTGAGACTCCTTCAGGTAGTGAAGGACAGGGGATAAATCCAATCTCCTCCTCCTTCTTCTAAAAGTCCACCTTTTCCTATCATGCCTACTCAAGGTTCCAAGAACCAAATTCTACAATTTAAATAACACTAGTGGATTTTAATACAACTACTATGGAAATGCTGTTTAGATCACACAGTTACAGAACAGGGGATATCTGCTTTGGCAGAAGGACATTTGTAAAGGATATCAGGATGGCAGTTGATCACAGCTTGAAAGATAATGAGATAAGGCTTCAAAAGGCTAATGCATAATTTTGGGCTGAGTTAATAAAAGCATTGTATGCTACTCATGAGAAAAAACAGTTGAAGTCTATTCCACACTAGTCAGACCTCATCTACAGCACTGTGTCCAGTCCAGGGAAATGCATTTTAAGTAGGATATAGAAAAAATGAAATGGATTCAGAGCAGTGCTCAAAATATGGTACAGCCCTCCTGCCTCTTGCATATATTGTACCATATTTGCTACTGATTTAGAAGTCTTTGGGGCATTATTTTGAACTCCTCCTTTTCTTCTATCCCTGTACCACCTTCTCCACCATAGATCATCTCTCCACCATGTCTCTTTTTGACTATGTGGCTAAGGAGGGTAGTCTGATTTCCAGCTGATCTCCAGATCTCCTACTTTTTACATCTGATCTCCAGACTACAGAGATCAGAAACGCTGGATAAAATGGCTGCTTTGGAGGGTGGACTCTATGGCATTGTACCACGCTGAGGTCCCTCCCCTCCCCAAACTCTGCTCTCTCCAGGCTCTATCCTCAAAATCTCCAGGTATTTCCCAATCCAGAGCTGGCAATCCTATTTCCAGCACTCCATTGCTCCATTTACTCTCTCTAGAACCACCTATATTATGGTCCCAGCTAGATGTTTCTTAGCCTGATGCCTGTCTGCCTTTTGATAGATAGGAAGGAATATCTGATGAAGGCAGAGTCCCTTCCCACATCCTCAAAGTCCCAGCTGCCTACTATTTGTTCATTATCTACTTATTAATTTATTTCAAATATTTTATGTCACCTTTCTAATCAGAGTCCACAAAGCAGCAACCATAAAAAAGTAAAACATTTAAGCAGTTAAAATTATAAAATAATTCAATTAAAAACACATAAACAACACTAGAAGGATGGCCAGTAGCTATTATTGGGGATATGCCAGACTAAACAAAAAAGCCTTCCCCTGCTGGCAAAAGACATCAATAGAGAGAGACATATGAAACTCCCTGGGGAGGGAGTTCCAAACTTTAAGTGCCAGTATCAAGAAGGCCCTGTGTTGGGTCACCATCCATCTAGCTTCAGATGGCGGGCAACCAAAACAGGGCCTCCAAGGATGACTAGAGTGTATGGGTAGGTTCATAAAGGAGAAGGAAGATATATAGGTCCCAGCCCATACAGGGTTTTAAAGGTCAATGCCAGCACCTTGAATTGAGCCCAGAAGTGAAATGGAAGCCAGTACAGATGGAACAAGACTGGAGTGATATGGTCCCTACAACCCACTCAGTCAAAGTTCTGGTTGAAGTATTCCGTACCAACTCTAGCTTCTACATGTGCTCACTGAAGGAGTTTTTCAGCCAAGTGGAAACTGTCTCAGTAATAGCTTCAAATGTTCATTTCTATTTGTCAGAATCCAAAAGATAACAGCCTCATATGAGGCAAGCCTAGGATCTATAAAAAGTTAGCTTCAAAGTAAGGAGGGCACATTAATGAATTCCAATAGGGGGCTGGGTGAGGGCATACAACCAAAATGGCTAACACAGAGAACGGAAGGTTTCTTTCACTTACCGTGAATCTTCCTTTCTCTGTGGTTCTGGAGTGGTACATTCCTTACTTCTGGGATAAGCTCCTCCTCTTCCCTCAGGGTTGGCTCCAAGCTTTGATCCAGGCAGGGGAGGGGCTTATCCCCTTGTAGGCCATCCAGTCATCGTTAAGCTCGGTACAAACCCCGCCGGAAAGGAACTGGAAGACAGAATCATCTCCCCCAAACACAGAGAGACTAAACAACCATAACAACTGTAAACATATTAGGGACCGGAACACCTAAAGAGGAACCAGCTCCCTTCTGTATCACCCTCGCTCCCCCACACTTGTATAAGCATGGAGAGAGGTACACCCAAAATGGGTGGGCAGGAATGTACCATTCCAGAACCACAGAGAAAGGAAGATTCACGGTAAGTGAAAGAAACCTTCCGTTCTCCAGTGGTTATGTTGTGGTACATTCCTTACTTCTGGGACATACAGAAGCAAAAAACTCCAGGGTGGGAATCCGCCTCTCTCCCTTTACAGAGTGTGTTGAAGCACCCTATGACCAAAGGCCACTTCAGCCGATGCCAATTTATCCACCCTGTAATGTTTGGTAAAGGAGTGTACGGATTTCCAAGTGGCTGCCCAACATATAGTTTCTAAGGAGGGGAAGGACCTATAGGCTGCAGTCGTAGCCGCTCCCCTAAGAGAGTGTGCCACGATCCCCTCTGGAGGCTGTAACCCATTTTCCTTATATGCCAAGCCCTTAACCCACCTGCTCGGAGTAGAGGTGGAAATCTGCATTCCCAGATAAGATTTTCTAAAGGACACGAAAAGCACCTCAGATTTTCTCCAACCCTTCGTCCTATCAATGTAAAAGCTAAGTGCACGTCTAACATCTAGACAATGCCATTCACGTTCCTTATCGTGCTTAGGATTGGGGCAGAAATAAGGTAGAGCTATTTCCTCTGCTCTATGGAAGACTGAGTTCACTTTTGAGACCTTACGTGCAGAGGTGATACCCACCAAAAATAGGGTTTTAAAGGTTAGTTCTTTGAGAGGACATGATGCCATTGGCTCAAAAGGTTGTTTGCAAAGAGCCGTCAATACTGTATTAAGGTTCCATGTGGGACATCTGTGGACTAGTAGAGGATTGATAGATACCCCTTTTAAAAATCTCTTAACATGCGGGTGTCTAATAAGAGACCGCCCATGTTTAGCTCCTAGAATGGCTGATATGGCAGATACCTGCCTTCTGAGAGTGCTTGTACTAAGGCCCTTCTCTAGACCATCTTGCAGAAAGGATAAAACCGTCTTAACTGAGGCCTTAAGGGGATCCAACTCCTTTGCCACACTCCAATCACGAAACACTTTCCAGGTGTAATCGTACGATCTTTTAGTGGAGGCTTTCCTAGATGCCAGCATTGTATCTACTACTTTGTCTTGTTAACCGGCCCCCACTAGCATTTCCCGCTCAATCTCCATGCTGCTAGCCTTAGTAACCCCGGTTGTGGGTGCCTTGTCGGTCCTTGGGACAGTAAATCCTCCCTTAGGGGCAGACGCCACGGTTTCGCTATTGACATGCCCTGTAAGTCCTGAAACCACGATTGACGCGGCCAGAAAGGTGCAATCAGCGTTACTTCTGCTTTCTGTTGTTGCACCTTTTGTAGTACTCTGTGCATGATCGGCAATGGGGGAAAAGCATAAAGAAGTCCCTTCGGCCAATTGAGAGCGTCTGCCCCACGTGCTAAGGCATTTCGAACTTGGGAGAAGAACTCTGGAAGCTGACGGTTTTCCTCCATCACAAACAGGTCGAGGTCCATCTGACCGAACTAGCTGCAAATCTGCCAGAAAACTTCTGTGTTCAGCCTCCATTCTGACTAATCTAGTCATTTGTGACTTAGCCAGTCCACCAACTTGTTGTCCTTTTCTGCCACGTGAGTGGCCTTTAGAGACAAAAGGTGACGTTCTGCCCATGAGATCAATGTAGTGGCTTCCGCATTTAAGGAACGAACCCTGGTTCCCCCCTGTCTGTTCACGTAGGCTTTTGCCGTGGTGGTCTGGACAAGTACATGATGTCCCAACAATATATCCACCAGATTCAGCAGACCTAAGTGAATCGCCCTCAGTTCCAGCAGGTTGATACTCTCCATTGACTCCTTGACTGACCATTCTCCCTGGGCCATCATGTTGCCCGAGTGTGCCCCCCATCCAAACAGACTTGCATCTGTTGTCATAATTAACCTTTGAAGCGTGTCGATGTCTGCCACCAAGCCAGTTGGTGCCGAACCGCTAAGGGGAGTTGGATAAGTTTGTAACTTTTGCCCATTATCTCCCCTTGGTATGGGAGAAGAAGCCTTTGTAGGGGTCTGGAGTGAAAACGGGCCCACATTACTAACCCCTGACAGGAGACTAGCATCCCCAGTAACTTGGTCAACGTCATGAGTTCGGACTTGGGGTCTTGTCAGCACATGCTCCATCAGGAGCCTGATTTTCTGTTCCCGCTCCTGTGACAGAAAAACCCTGTCTCGGATTGTGTCAATTTCCACCCCTAGGTGTAACAGTCTCTGTGTAGGCTTCAAGTGACTTTTTTGAAAGTTCACCACAAACCCGTGATCGGTCAGGGTCTGGATTGTAAGGTTCAGGGCCTTTATACACTCCGTGGCCGATGGGGCTTTTATGAGGATGTCGTCTAAGTATGGGGAAAGCCCCGCCCCTCTTAACCTCAAGTGTGCCACCAGTGTCACTAGGATCTTCGTGAACACTCTGGGTGACGACTTGAGTCCAAACGGGAGTGCTTTGTATTTAAAGTGAGATTCCGCATAACTGAACCTCAGAAACTTCCGGTGGATGCTGTGTATGGGCACGTGAAGGTAAGCTTCGGATAGGTCCAATGACGTCATAAAGCCCCCCTGTTGTATAGCCGACAGGATGGACTTTAATGTCTCCATCCTGAACTATTTGTCCCGGATATGTCGATTCAACCATTTCCACTCCGTGTCCCCCCGAACTGTCGTCTGCCTGCCTGTCGGTTATGGAGAACCCTGTCTCCTTACCGCCGCGTCTGAACGCCTCTGCGCTCCTGGGCGATCGGAGCAGGCCCTCCGCCCCAGGGACGGGTAAGGCCAGCAGAGACCCACACCACTGGCTGCTGACGCACCTGGGGTCAAGCTCCAACGTCGTCAGCAAAGAGCCCCTGCTGTCTGGCTGTAATAAAACAAGCCGTCGTTCTGCTTCCTCTTCTTTCTTCCTCTTTTCTGTCTTCTGTTCTTGGTGTGCGCTTTCAGCGCAGCCTGAGCACGTCCTGCTGGAAGCAGGGCCGGCAAACAAACTGGATGGCTTACAAGGGGATAAGCCCCTCCCCCACCTGGATCAAAGCTTGGAGCCAACCCTGAGGGAAGAGGAGGAGTTTATCCCGGAAGTAAGGAATGTACCACGACATAACCACTGGAGAAAGACAGGTGCCTGTTAGAGATTGAATTATGAACATCTGGGAGCATAAATTGTATTCTGATCACCCCCATCTCTCAGAGACAACCCCAGTTTACCAAGGTCCTGCTCCTTGCTCAGTGTCATCAGCTAATTTTTTTTCAAAGTGCACAATTTCTTGTTGCAGAATTGTGGCAGGATTCTATATTCAGATGCACCCAAACCCAACCTGGTGGCATGGGAAATAACTGAAGATAACATCTTTCATCAACCTCGACAAAGGTACTTTTGAACATGAGAAAACGTTTTACAAGGTGCTTCTACAAGGATAAGTGGAAATGCTTTGGTCTCTACACCTCTTCTCATGGCTGGACTTCTGAGTCCGCTAATTCCTTGTGAACCTACACTCTTTACATTCTAAAGGCCTGGGGCACTCCTCCCCCAGATTGCATCTAGCTGCCATTTGTCACATCTGCTCCTAAAAGTCCTCTTTCTCATTCATAAAAAGGCCTCTCTGTCTCTATCCTTGCAAGTTGTAGTACTTCAAGGGCCTCAAAAGGCTCTACCCACCCATCTCATTTCCCACTTCCTCTTGGGAACTACAGATTGTTCTTTCTCAGTTGATGAAAAAATACTTTAAACCTCTAACCACCTGCAACTGTCTATTGTCTATAAACGTCACTACCTTACAAGCGATGTGTTTAGCTATGAGGTCTAGCCAGGGCTTTTTTTGTAGAAAAAGCCGAGCAGGAACTCATTAGCATGATAGGCCACACCCCTGACAGTGCAGCTCATTAGCATATTACGTCACACCCATACATTCCCTTGGCTTGCCCAGGCGCCCCACAGCTGTGGGGTGCCCGGGCAAACCACCACTTGGACAGGCTGGGGAAGGCACAGGGAGGCATTTAAATGCCTCCCCAATCCTTCCATGGCCCCCCTGGCCCGCCTGCCTCGGAGTCGCCGGGGGGGGTCACTCTCCAGGCCTTCCCTCTGTAGCCACACGCACAGAGGTTTGGGCTGCAGTGGGCATGGTCAACTCTGAAGCCAGCCAGAACTCCGTTCCTGTGCGTTCCTGCCCAAAAATAGCCCTGGGTCTAGCAAAATGTATGTTTTACATTCTGATCCTCCATATCTGCAGCTACATAGTGACAAGGGTGGGCAGTACCCAGACATTTCCTTTCTATCTAACATATTTGAATCCCACATCATCCAGGATCTGATTCTCCTTACCTTTCCCCCCAATCCATCTTCAAAGGTTTGGAAGATTCTTCACTCATTGGATGCTAGAAGAGTTTTGGTATTCTATCATCATGAGACAGATCCTTTCAGAAAAAACCTCCTATACTACTTATATGCTGTTCAGACTTCAATGAGAGACAGAAGTTAATGCTTCAGTCACTGGGTGTCATCCACCATTAAACTGTTATGATCTGGCTTGTAAACAGCTTCCAGAAACTGTAAGTATGCATTCCATGAGAACTATGGCAGCCTCCACAGCCTTCAGCAGAGATAGCCCCATACCAGAATCCTGCAGGGTGACCACCTATGGTCTTTGTTTTTCCCTTAACACAAGTCTGGAGTCATTTCAGCAGAGTCTCTCTCTCTCTCGCTATTTTGTATGACCACACCTATGCTCACCACTCAGTATGTCAACTTACAAGTCTATTCCCATTTAGGTGATGTGTAGAGGCCACAAAGAAAAAAAAAGTTTGCCTCTCTGTAACGGATGTTTGAGTGGTCAGCTGTGCCATCACACAACCTAATCTCCTTCCTCCCATCAGATGCCTTTTAAAACTTGCTGTGATGTTCTCTTTGGAAGGATGCAGATTAGATATACAACCTTCTCCCCATGCATGTTGAGGGTGGGGAGGACTTCTGCACCTAAAAGCATAGTGCTAGAATGTTCTGAGTTAAGACTCTGTAGAGGGATGAAAGCCATTGTGTGACTGCACAGATAACCACTTGAAGAACATCAACTACAGGTACGCAAACTATTTATGTCTTGTTATTTCATCTTAGCAAACCACACTATGTAATTTTCTATCTGCCTATCCATGACCAACAAGGAATCATAAGGCTCAAATGTTTGTCAAGCCTTTCTGAACAATTATATCAATACAATCTATATCATTCTTGCCTATTCCATTTTTGCTTGTTCTTTCAGACCTAAAAAAAGGAATGTTTTGATTTAATGGTTGTCTGATGATGATAATTTTCTGACCTCTTAACCGCAGCTTAAAAGCACTAATAAACTGAAGCACCCAAACTGTAATTGGCATGACTCTTCCATCCTGTCACCTGGCAACTTAGCGTTTCCTGGGAATGGGGACACTTGGCAGGTGACGTTCATAACAAGCTTTTGCTATTGATTCAGGTTGTTGACTATTTAACTTGGTCTACTGCTCTTACAATGAAAGATGTGACAGGAATGCTCATTAGTTTGTTAGTAAATAGGACTTTACCAGCCTGTGTTGGGTCTCAAATTTCGTTAAGCTCTTTAGAGCCAATAACCAAAAAAGAACAGCTTTTTTGAAGAGTGGAAGACTCTGGAGCATTTCTGTTCATTAAAAAAAACTCACCTGGAAGCCTTTTACAGGG
This sequence comes from Gekko japonicus, assembly GCF_001447785.1. NCBI lineage: Eukaryota > Metazoa > Chordata > Lepidosauria > Squamata > Gekkonidae > Gekko > Gekko japonicus. The sequence goes on from NW_015164683.1 coordinate 800,364, forward strand.
TTTTAGAGTAGATTACTGTGCTTGAAGGCTGCTTACCTAATACACTGTGCCGTATGCTGTTGATTGTTCTGTATTCCAAAGTATAGCTTTAAAAATACATGAATCCTTGGCTTTATTTACTGCACAGAATAATGGTACCAGTTCATGGTTAGTAGTTTCCATATGTCTCTTGTATTTTGGGGCTTAGGAAGAAGTGCTAAGTATTGTATTATTAGCACAGCTTAAGGTCTTAAAATGTTCCCCTTGTCTTCTAAGGATGTTTCATGCAAAGTTCTGAGTCATTTACCAGTTCTGGACTTATGCTGGATTTAGCTTCTGCTGTGAATCATAAGGAATCAGATGCAGGTGAGAAGAGTATTGCTGACAAGCTATGGTTTACAAAAAAACACAGCAATAAAGTCTGAGTGAGTTTAGACAGTTCAACAATCATAATTTGCCTTTCAGCAACTCATTGTTACAACTGGAGAATTGGAAGGGGCCTCACAGACCATCTAATTCAATGTCTACTCAGTCAAGAAATCTAGAAGCAGAATCCAGATGTTTCTTCAATATTTGTTTAAAGACTTTCTGAAAGGCAGAGCACTAAACGGCTCATATCCAACTGAAATCTACCCTCTTGTAACTCTAAACAATAATTCTAGTTTTTCCTTCTGAGCAGCAGAGTACCAATCTTTGCCCTCTTCTATGTGACAGTCTTGCAAGAGTGCTGTGTCCACCCTCCCACCCCCACAGTCTTTTCTTCTTCAGGATATATGTAGCTCTTGAATTTTCTTCATAGGGCTTTATCAAACATTTGACCAATTATGTTGCACCTCTCTGAGCCAGTGTTCAAATTATGAAGGAAAAGACAAGGGAGGCCTTTATAAGCCCCACCTGCTGACCACAATTTAGTCCCTTGACTGCTCATAAAACACACCCTTGACGTGCCCAGGTCAGCCCCGGGGGAGGGTTTTACTGGTTTTTAATTGTTGTAAGCCGCCCTGAGCCGCTTCAGCGGGAGGGCAGGATAAAAATCTAATAAATAAATAAATCTGTCTAAACATAAAGGAAGACATTTTCCACATAAAAAGAACTGTGGATCAAATACTTTAATCAGTAGAAACAATTTCTCAGACGATAAGGAAATGGCACAGCCAAAACAATGGTGCATTTTACAAGCTGTCAAAGCTAAACATGCAAAAAGATTTTTTAAAGATAAACCTTAAGGTTTTGATGCAGGAATTGGTGCTTACTGTGTATTGGTGAGAGATTTGGAAAATTCCCCTTAGCAACCTGGGTGGCCATTTACTAGCTGTCCATGAAAGTTTATTTCATTTCATTTAAAGATGCAACAAATATCATCTGTATATTTGCATATAACTAGACACATTTCTGACATTCGTTTATGTACAGGTATATCAAAAGTCACAGGATATGTCCAGAAAACAGAAATTGGTGTAAACATAGTCTGAGATATACCAGTTAGAAGAAAATGGGACATCTGCACATCACTCGTGCAAAATGTGAACATTAAATGTACCTAGGAGGCTCAAGTCTCTCACTATAGCAGGAAAGCTCCTTATAGGGCACCTCATTACCCACTACTCTTAACAGACTGGCAAGGGAACAACTGAAGGCCACTCCTTAACATCATAGCAACATGCAACATCACTTCTGGAGAAAACCCAAAAATGATGTCACTGTGCTAGGGTGACATTCTAGGATTCACCCAAATTCTATGGTTTAACCATAGAGTTTTGGATGAATCCTAGAGCGTCACCTCAGTGCAATGGTGTCGTTTCCATTTTTATATCGTACCATCAAGAAGACTGTGACCACCCTGCCACTCTCCAAGTGGATTGCTAGCTGGGGAGCTTTCCAATAGCATTCAAAAATGAAAATCTATGCTAGCACAGTGCAATCTTAATTTATTAGCTTTGAATAAGCATCAAAATTAAGATAGAGTTGCCAGGTCCCCCCTTGCAACTGGTGGTGGGCACTTACCGGATGGAGGGGGTCCTCACTAGCAAAGTGTTGACATCACCAACAACCTGGTGTGCATAAGAAGTGGCATCAGCACAACTGATGCTAGCGTGTCGCTGGGAAAGCATTTGACATTTGAGCAAAACTCTTTGATTTAATCATAGGGTTTTGCCCAAGTACCAGAGCATCCCCAGTGTTCCCCAGTGACACACCAATGTCACTTCCCACATTGGGATGCAGCTGATATCCACCATTTCCAGTCCATTTACCCCCACACACACACACACACACATCAGCCAGCTGCCCACTGCAAGATGGTTTTTAAAAATTCCATACGGTTTCAGTACATATGTGAAAAGCAACATTATATTGAACAGATGGCCCTGAACACTTGCAGTCTCTCTCAAGCAGTGCCAGTGCATCCCTAGCACAGGGCACCATTGTGAAAAACCATTTTTGGAAGCTTCAGTATGGGAGGATGTGAGTGTAATATTTTGAGCTCTCAAAATTACTTTAAAGCAGGGATATGCAAGATCAATGTGTCGCAAGCGGACAATCATGTAGTCTGTGCAAGCTGTAAACACAGGTCACCTCCTTAAACAAATGGTCTACAATTTTTGTTCTGCTGGTTCCTGCAGTAAAACATAATGTCAAATCCCAACATCCCAAAAACACAGTTTCCCTCTTTTGTCCTAAGTCTACTATACAGTGGATAACCTGTTTAGTATAAAAGATTACAATGGAATCATAAAAAGAGCTAAAGAGCTTCTGCTAATATCACTTATTTATAAACATTTAACTGTACATATTTAATACATTGATTCAGAAGATTAATATGCTGCCTCTCCTGCTTGAAGTGACTCATGACACATGCCAAGTGATTTTTGATAGACAGGTTCTCCTCATCTCATAATCAGTAGTCAGAATACATTTAAAGACCATAAGCATGTGTGACAGACTGCACTTTTAAAAGCTTAGAAATGCTGTGTAAACAGATAAAAGACTGTGAAGGATTAATTCTTCACAGAGCTAGAGAGCCTTGATTGACAGGCTATTCCAAGAGCTCTGATTGGCTAGCATCAGCTTATCAGAGAAAGACTTCTGAACTGGATGCTGAGGAAAGAGTCAGTCTGATTTCAGCCCTAGCTGAGAAGAGTCCAGTACTGACAGTTTCGGAATTCAGCCCTGACTATTACAGTTTCGGAATTCAGCCCTGACTAAGCAGTTTAAGAAAGTTTGGGAAGTAGGTGAAGACTCCCATTCAGCCCAAGGAAACGGGAGAGGTCTTCTAGTGAGAGGCAAATTTCCCTACCCAGTCAAACAGAGAGTTAGCTCTTAAGTATACAGAGATCCCTGGTATGGCGTGGTTAGAAACTGCCTTTAGAGACTTTAAGAGTCAGTTAAAAACTCAACACAAGTATTGGTGTTTCAAGAGAAGGGATTTGGGTACTGGAAAAAGTGTACCAGCCTTCTGGAAACCAAAAGAGTCAGAGAATATTCAAAGAAAGTATACTGGAGTGTTTAATGAAAACACTGGAACAAAAGCCCCCCAACATAAAGATTTAAGTCACTGCAAAAAGCTTAAGAAACTCTCATTAACTTGAAACATAAGAACTAAAGTCTGTGCATGTACTGGTTTTACCTCAGAAATTTTACCCCTGATTTCACCTGCCCTTTTCCCTATATGCTAAATAAAATAATTTGTTATTTTTGAATTTCAAAATACCTCATGTGCCATTTAAGTTGTTCAAGTTCCTGATCCTTCCCTCAGGTTCCTGGGCTGACCGGGGGGAGGTGGAGTCGGACGGGGCGCTGGAGAAATGGGGAAATGGTTGCTGGTACAAAGGGCATAGACTATTCGTTCCTGAATCCCTTAGGGGGGAGGTCATGGAAGCAGCGCACGGGTCTAAACTGGCTGGACATTTTGGCTAAAGACTTTACATCTTTTGCAGTGCCAGTTCTGATGGCCAAGCATGCACAAAGACATTTCCTTGTTTGTTCAATTGTGCCAAATGTGTATAATGTGCAAACCATGACCGTGGAAGCCCCCAGGGCTGCTGCAACCACTGCCCAACCCCAACCGACCCTGGGAAGTGATCTCAATGGATTTTATCACGGACCTACCCCCTAGCAGGGTAAAACTGTTATGGACCTGTTTTCCAAGCAGGCACATTTTGTCCTGTTCAGGAAAGTGCCTATGGCTCGCTCTCTTGCTAAGGCATTCGTGCAGCTCATCATCAGACTCCATACTCCCCCGTAAGGTTATTTTGGACCGCGGGTCCCAGTTCGTTGCAAAGTTCTGTGGAGAGCTGCTGAACGTTCTGGGGGTGGAACGAGCCCTCAGCAGTGCTTTCCACCCAGAGACTGATGGCCAGACCGAATGAGTGAATCAGACTCTGGAACAATTTCTGATGTGTTTTACAAACTGTCAGCAGGATGACTGGGTAGACCTGTTACCATTCACCGAATATTGCTACAATAACACCCTTCATTCTTCCATTGGGGTTTCGCCATTTAAAGCTGTGTATGGATATGAGAGGGATCCTCTACCTTTTCTGACTGATGGGTTGAACCAGGGTGGGGAGGTGGCGGACTGGTGCGAAGGCATACGGAGCACTTGGCCCCTGGTGGGATGGACTCTTGACAAAGCGAAAGCTGCCTACAAGGCACAAGCAAACAGTATCTGCTGTGGAGCTGAAAAAGCCTTCACCCTCAAAAGGAAGGTCTTCAATAAAGGACTTGGTATCCTGCTGCAAAGCTGTAGAGCACAACCATGCATGGCGCCTAGGGGTGACTGCTGAGGTGAGAGTCTTGGCCACCACATCCAGGGTGTGTTTAGCAGTGCTGATACTTTGCCAAGAGCGTGCCCTCCTTTTGGGTTCACTGGGCTTGGAAATTAAGGTCCTCAGGGAGGGCCACAATAAATTCAGACAATTGTTCCCAGAGAGAATATTGATATCTCCCCATACAGGTAGTATAATTGGAAGTCTTAATGCCCAATGCTCCCACAGAATAGAACTTCCTGCCGAAGGAGTCTAATTTCCTTCCCTCCTTGTCGGGAGGAGCGGAATGGCTTCATCTGACCTTTGAAGAGGAGGTGACGACCATCTAATTTGGTTTAGGATGGATTAATAAAAACTCAGCTCCCATTGCCTGCACCTTATACATGTGATCCATCCTCCAGCTAGATATGGGGATGGAAGCTGGGTGGGACCAAGGATCTTTGGCCACTTGCAGCAGGACCGAAGTCATGGACAAAGCGATGGCTGTCAAAGTGTCCATCTGGACAATATCAAATACTGAATTTGTAACTGCAGGTGGAGGCTGTACAGTTGACAGGGCCAGCATGTTAGCCATTCACTTAGTAAAGTCCCCATAAGACTTAAGGTCCTCAGAGGGGAATATTGGGAGGTCTTCCCCCACTTGTTGTGGTGGAGAGGGTTCTACCGGGGGCTCTGGGTTCTCCTCCCCAGAGTGAGATGCAGAATCAGAGGAGACCGAATGATCCAAAGGCTCCGAGAATGACATCTGCAGAATCGGTATAGAACGCATCGGCTCCAATGGCTCTTTGAATTGTGGCGGTACCAACAATGGCGGCTTATGAGTCTTGCCTATTGGCTGCGATGGCTGTGGTTTGACAAAATCCGGTGTCAGGTCTCAATACCGAGAGAGTCAGGATGAGGTGGATTGATGGTCCTACTCCATCGGTGCATGTGGGGGGAGCCACAGCATGCCGATGGAAAAGGAAATAGGCCCCATACTTATACTGCCACTGGTGTTGATCTCAGGAAGGCAGAGGGAGGTGGAATGGTCCCGCTGGTCAATCCCGATCATCAGGGCGATGCGGGGATGGATGCACAAAGGTGCTAGCTCCTCGATCCGAGTGAAGGCTCTCAGCACTGGAAGATCAGGAGACCTGTGTTAAGTACATATTCTGCTCTGAGTCCGTGAGCTGAACAGGACACAGCAAAGGTGAAGGTGGTGCACCTTGTGGCTGCCCACGGCCAGAGGAGTCAAGCGAAGCGGCCCCAACACACATCTGTCTCGGCCACCAAGGAGTCACAAGAATGCAATCTGGCCTGTGTCGTAGGATCCTGTTTAACACTCTTGTGATGAGTGGGATTGGTGGGAAGAGGAAGAGTGATTTCCCTCTCCAAAGGATTAAGAGACCATCCCCTAAAGAAAGAGCGTCTGTTCCCCCTCTGCAACAGAATTGGGCACATTTGGAGTTCAATCATTGCAAAAACATCCACCTGTGGTTGACCCCACTGTTGGAAGACGGGACACAGGTACCTCAAGTTCAACTCCCCTTCGTGTAACTGTGCTGTGCCCCTGCTGAGGGCTTCTGCTCGGTTGTTTTGAGCGCCCAGAAGATGTGTTGCTGATATCCAGACATAACCCCAACAGGAATCACGCCTGAAGCCCAGCATGGGGTCGACAGGCCATTAGTAGGGGAAGATTTCTTATGCTTCTTATGCTTGACAGGCCGATCGTCCTTGCCCTCCCTCCATTTCTTAGTGGGAGTGTGGGGTTCGGACTGAGATGTTGGGACCGAGCGTTTCAGTATTGGTCGATTGACATCGAGATGAGCTGGTGTCGGAGACATCGCGGCCATCAACCCCGACATCAAGGCGTGTCCTGAAATATCCTGCGACAACGCCATCGGTGAGAGCGCCAATTCCAGTAGGGCAACACAAAGTCTGGTGGCCCTATTCTTTTTTGTTTGCTTCAAGAATTTGGCACAATGGGCACAAGAGTGCACTCGATGCAATTCCCCGAGGCACAGGAGGCAAAGAGAGTGTCCGTCGGGGGAGTGGGGCGATTTTACTACCGCACTTCAAGCACCATTTGAAGAAGCCCCACCATTTGTCCATAGGCAGGGGGGCGGGAGCAGTCTGCCGAAGCAGAACAAACAACAAAAATAGTCCAATTTGCTAACACTATTTTCTATTTCCCTAATTAGGAATTCGTCGAGAGAAGAAAAAGACCCGATGCCAGAAAGAAAGTTACTGACCGAAGCGGAGAAGATCCTACCAGTGCAGCGGTCAGAAGAGAACTGGCGGGATTGTCATGCCCCTCCCCTTGTCATGCGCAGTGGAGCCCGGTGCATGACTGGGGAGAGGGCGCGAAAATCCCTTTCACTTTCTATGTTACCGATTGGGGTCAGCACAGGCACACTATATCCCAGAGGTGTGATGCACAGAGACCACGAAGAAGTTGAATAAAGTAAAAAATATGGGGAAGACCGACTGAGGTAAGATCGTTCTCATAGGGTTGGAGAAAGGTGAGGAAACTAGGCCCATTTATAAGCATAAGAAGACTTGGTTGAGAGCTTCCTGCTATTCAGAAGGACCGTCTCTACTTTAGTGCAGAAAACTCATCTCATATCCTCCAAGCCATAAGTTTCAGGTAGGGCACATTGTGATAGAGTACCTGGCCCTCCACTGACAGGAGCAAATACCTAAAGCATGGGAAATGACAGAAAGTCCTGTTGGAGAGGTGTAGGAGCAGTGGGAACCACATCTGTCTCGGCCACCAAGGAGTCAAAAGAATGCAATCTGGCCTGTGTCGTAGGATCCTGTTTAACAGACTTGTGATGAGTGGGATTGGTGGGAAGAGGAAGAGTGATTTCCCTCTCCAAAGGATTAAGAGACCATCCCCTAGAGAAAGAGCGTCTGTTCCCCCTCTGCAACAGAATTGGGCACATTTGGAGTTCAATCATTGCAAAAACATCCACCTGTGGTTGACCCCACTGTTGGAAGATGGGACACAGGTACCTCAAGTTCAACTCCCTTTCGTGTAACTGTGCTGTGCCCCTGCTGAGGGCGTCTGCTTGGTTGTTTTGAGCTCCCAGAAGATGTGTTGCTGATATCCAGACATAGTGACTGAGGCACCAGTCCCAAAGAGTGAGAGCCAAATGATATAGTCGGCGGGATACAGTCCTGCCCTGTCTATTCACATAAGACATGGCCATAGTGTTGCCTGTCAGGATTGTCACCATCTTCCCCTGTATCATCAGCAACAAAGACTGCAGACTGTATTGGATCACCAGAAGCTCTAAATAATTGATGTGGGGTCCCTTTAGATGTGCTTCGCACACAGATCCCACACAAAGGCAGTTGATATGTGCCCCCCATCCCCAGAGGGAGGCATCTGTGGTCAGAGTGATGGTGGATGTGGGTGAGTGGAAGGGTGCCCCCAAGAGATTGTGAACCTCCTCCCACCACATAAGTGAATTTCTCATGCTTGGTGGTGGTAGCAGCAATTTGGATTGAGGATGTCTGGAGGATTTGAAAGTCTATACAAACCAAAGGTGTAAGGGTTGCATGTGAAGTTTCGCCAGCAGCAAAACACTTGTTGTAGCCGCCATGAGTCCAAGCAGTTTCTGTACATCTAGGGCGGAGACCACAGGTGAATTCTGCCTGTGCGCAGCTTCACCCCGGGAAGTCCAGGCAGCTTCACCCCGGGAGGTCCAGGAGGTATGACTACTTAGCACGCTGCCATAGACCGGAGGTCCGTGGGAAGGGATCTCTTCGACATCTGATCCCGAGAAGGGAAGATTGCCTGGTATTGGTCTGCACACCAGGGAGTCCGTTCGGTGAATCGGTGAATCAAGTAGCATTAATAAGTGGTATCTCAGGAACTGTCGACATACCCGGTGAAACAGAGCGAGGCAGGGGAGTATCAGCCTGCACGTTAGAGCTCAATCCTGCACTTATTGGAGTGGACTTAGAGCCAGTTTTAAGGTGCTTGTGCTTCACCTTAGTATGGACCTCCTTTTTCTTGGATGCCGGTGTCGACGACACTGATGAAGTGGTCAGTGTGGGCGGCTTCAGTGCTGATGTCCCAGCAATGGGGGAGGCGGCGTCCAATGATTCCGACGCTCAGGACAGGTCTTTCGGTGTCAATCAATGCTGATCCATCAGTGCCGATCAAGGTCGATCATCCGATGTCAATTTCATGGTTATTTCAGTCGGTGCAGAAATCATTAAAAAAAAACCAAAACCCATGTAGTGCTGATTCCAAAAGAGCCGCTTGAAGTCTGGCTGCTCTGTTTTTCCGCGTCTGATTCGAAAACTTGGTGCAGTGGACACAGATGTCAGTCCTATGCGCCTCGTCCAGGCAGAGCAAGCACAAGGAGTGGCCATCAGGCGGTGCTAGCTTGGATCTGCACTGGGTACAATGTTTGGGGAAAAAACACCACTTTGCCATAGAAAGAGGGCAAAGCGGTAGAGGAGTAAAAAGAAAATGATGAGAAAAATGAGCAGAAGAGACAAAAAAGAACTAAAGAAAGGAAAAACTGTCCTTATCAGCAAAAAAAGTTCCTGGAGTGATCAGTGCTGCGGTTAGTGTGGCAGTGAGAAGAGAACTGGTGGAAAGCCGGGGCCCCACCCTCTAGGCATGCATGGTTGGAGTCCCATGCATGCTCGAAGGTGGGGCTCTAAATCCTTTCGAGCTTGATAGAAGTTTCCCGAATTGGAGTCAGCACACGTGCCTAACCCATAGGTGTGATGCATAGAGACCACGATGAAGATCTCCTGAAGATTTGGGGATGGAGCCTGGAAAGTGTAACCAGGCTCTTGGACCCTGGAGCCAGAGAGAGAGAGAGAGACCCTAGAACAACTTCTGAATCTCCTAAAGCAATGCCCTCATGAAGCCAAGCTTGGCTTAGACAAGGGCTTTTGCTGGGAGACTAAGAGAACCTCATTACAAGCTGCGCTGTCAGAACATCCTCCAGACAGGCAAACCCCCCCTCTTCTGTCAGCTCAGTCCAAAAGGACTAGAAGAGGCAAGTCTCTGCCCTCATATCAGGCATCTTCTACTGTCCAAATGGCCAGTCTTTTGTCTGCCAAATGTACAGGCAGGAAGGGACAAAGAGCCTCAGATCTGTGCTATTGTTATGAATAAGTATGTTGCATGGTTCCAGCCCCCAACTCCTGCTTCACTTTATGTCAGGAAATACCTTCAGAACAATCCTCTCATTCCTGTCTCCATATATTTGTCTAAAACATCTGCATTCTGATACCTCTGCCAGACCTATCAAAGTAAGCATTAACTCTTCATGTCCAGTGAATGGTCACTCGTTCAGGTTCATCCTGCCACACATTAAGCAGCCTCACCTCCATTGTCTGGAACCAGGGAAATGACAGACCATCCTACTGTTCCACAATGGACACTCCCAGCCCAACCATCCAGCACCTGGCTAATCTCATCAATGCTATTGTCAATCCAGACTCTGCCCCTCTGGAACTTCATTGGTCACACCTAGGTTTTGCTCCTCCTGGCGTCACACCTCCTGGACCCCTTATTGGTCAAGATAATCTTTTTTGTCTTCACCTGAGACAAGCCTCAAGGTCCTCCCACGTCTATATCTACTAAAGCACATGGCCTTGACCATGTGTCACTCTGAGGCAGCCTACAGTAGAGATGCACCCCCAAACCCCACAGTTTGGGTCCCCTCCCTTTCCAGCAATGGACCCCTGCACATCTGGATAGGTATAGTATTACCCTAATCTCCCCACCCCTCTGTCTGTCTGCTAACTTCTTTTTCATTCTTCTTGTATGCTTGCAATCCTTGATTTGTGTAAATGTCTAAATTATTATTTTCCCCCTAATAAAGCCCATTTCTTTTACAATTTAGACTGGTTATTGACTCAACTAAGGGTATTAAGAGGGCTATCTCTGTAAACATCAATAGCAGATCTCGCTATTGTCCCACCTCTCGTTAAGCTCTGCCTTTGACGCTAATTCCTACAATCAAACCAAAGGCAAGAATATCCTATATATATATAAAAGCCCAACATACTGGCACTTTCTGGCTCTCCCAATGGCTGTGCTGTGAGCTCCATCAGTCATTGGCCCATCAACCACCATTCAAGAGTTCTCACATGCCATTGGCTGGCTGCTGGGTCTGCTCCTCTCCTCTGCCCACTGCCGGCTTGGCCACTTCCCTGACAGAATAAACTGCCAAAACAGCTGTCTCTCCTGATGAAGACGCTTCTCCTGTTTGGCTCCTCTGGCTGGCTACTGAGGTGAGCTACCGGTCCTCAAACCCTTTTCTTATCTCCCTGCTGTGGGGATAACTTTCCCCTCAGTGGCTGTTGCTAGGCAACCAAGCTTGGTTTCGTCAGTAAAAAGGCAAAGATAGGAGGCCCTTTCCAGGCCTACTTTGGCCTTCGTGGGGAACTCATTGGTGCCATTCCTGACTAGGGATGCCAGCTCCAGGTTGTGAAATTCCTGGATATTTTGTGGTGGAGTCTACAGAAGCCAGAGTTTGGGGGAGGGGAGAGGCCTCAGCTGAATAGAATGCCATAGAGTCCACACTCCGAAGCAGTTATTTTCTCTAGGGGGAGAGAGAGATCTGTTGTCTGGAGTGCAGTTGTGATACCAGGCAATACCACAGTCAGTGTGGCATAGCAGTTAGCACTTCAGAGCAGGGTTTTCCAGACCCAGGTTCTTGCTGTGGAAACTGAGTGGGTGATTTAGGACCAGTCACAGACTTTCAGCCTAACCTACCTCACAGGGAGCAGGATAGTTTCAGAATTCTAGTCCAACTCACAACAGTATATTCAAGACTAATTTAAAGCTCTATGTAAGGATATAAAATAAGAATTTAAAAAGCTATGTTCAAACATATAAAAGAAAAGGCCCTCTTCATGACTAGCAAATATGCAATAAACAGTACGGAGAGTCATACTGTTACTGAAGTGTCAGTTTCCAAATTACACATTGAACAAAATGGGGAAATTTAAATAAGGTCTTTCCTCATGTATCAACAATTAATTTAGACAAAATCTCATACCCAGAAAAAAAAATCCTGCTGTTAACATAGTTCTTCTTGCCTTCTGATTGCATGCGCTGAACATACATTACCAGACACAGCAATATCCATCAGTCACTAGTAAAAAAACCCCACTGGAGGCAGCCTTTTGAGACCTCTCAAAGCTTCCAAGTGGAAAAAAGAGCAGAGCTTGAAAGAAGATTTAATTATTGTTTCAAACATTCTACAATTTTGAATTTCTGTCTTCCTGGTGTTTCTTACCAAAATCCATTTAATTTAACTCATCTGCAGTCTTTATACAGGCCTCTTGAGAACACCCTACTTGAAACAACAAGAACATACTTCCAACTGAAATGGGGAGAGGTCGACTCCACCTACCACAAAGAACCTTAATACTGTTGCTTCTGGCCCGATTAAAACACAAGTGCTTAAGTACCTGTTGCAGCACTGCTTTTCATTACCACACATTTAGCTGTTAGTTATTGCATACAGTAAAATGGTGGAGAAATCAACAATGTACATGAGCGGGGGGGACGGGACCTTAAGAAACAAAGTTCAGATATTCTGAATGCAATCATAAAGTAGTTGTGACACCCCTACCACCCTCTATAACCTCTCTAAGTCAGGTTATGGGTCATAAGTAGGTCAGGATGTCGGGATGTCAGACTCACCACACTTGTATGGGAAGAGGAAGGGAAGGAGATTGTAAGATGCTCTGAGACTCCAAGTGAAAGGCGGGGTATAAATCCAATCTCCTCCTCCTCTTCCTCCTCCGTCTTTTTATCTCTTTTAAAATCTAGAGAGCCATGACCATTTTGCACCTCATGTCCTCTCTGTCACTCCCAGAGATAGCCCACCCACCCCTTTAATAATCAGCCCTCACTCTCACAGAGCTATTTGGGGCTGGGGCTCAAACACTGTTCCAATCACTCTCTGCCACCATTCATTCATATCCTATAATATATGTGTATAGACCAAGATATTAATTGTGTGTGTGTGTGTGCTTCTTTCCCTTAGACTCACAGCCCACAGGGTTAATCAAAACAAAAAACTTGTATTTATTATCCCAGGCTTCAGACTCCTTGTTTTAGGATTGCTATATACAGGTCTTGAAGAGGAAGAGATAATTGGGTACAGCAGTGAAGAGTTTAGGACACATCACATTATTTTTTAATCTTTTAAACTGTTATATTTATGTGTTGTGGGCCGCCCAGAGCCCACTTGCAGGATACAAATAAAAAAAAAATACACACAGATACACACACACACACACACAAACACACACACAATAAAGCAGCAGCTCAACTGATATAGCAACAAAGACTCGGAGTCGAAAGGTACATTCCCTAGATTAAAGCAGGTGGACACTGTATGCCCCAACCGAATCCAAAAGCAAAACTTGTATAAAAAGGCAATGCCTTTAATTCTGCGCTTCTGATTAAATATATAAATATGAATTAATATGTTGTTACCAGATGTCAATTTATTACTATTATTCCTGTGTGTTCATTTCCATAAGTGTTTACTAAAATAGCACATACAGCTTGGAATACTGCATTCTCTTCAAGTAAAAGACCAGCACTGTTAACTAATAAAAATTAAAAGCAAAGGCACTGGAAGCCAGTACGTCACTGAACTTCACTAATAGATATCTATATCTAGATAGATAGACAGACAGACATAGATATATAGATATACACATACACCCCCATGGAAATACCCCAAATTTATTCTTAATTTTGTATAAGTTTAGAAGCAGTACATAATTATTAACTGCTGTGCAAGCTGACCCAGATCTTGAGAGGGGGGGGGGAATATAATATTCAAGATTCCTATGCAAAAATAGAAAGAACTTCCATGTGTACGTTGGTGTGTCTGCCACCAATCCTTCAGTCCTTCTTTGTAACATTGCATACTGCTCGTGAGAGTCCTCAAGATGTTCAGGAATGGCTGTATGAAGGCTGTGAGAGGTTGTAACAGAAAGGGGGCAGAGTATTCCAGCGTAGGTACACAATGCTATGCACAGTCATTTGGTTCCCTGCCACTATTTTTAATCACTGTTCTGTATTTTAAAAAATTGACTATTGTGCTAATAGTCAAATTAGAAGCCAGAAGTCAAATTAGTAACACTTAAAGTGGTTCAGCATAATTTCATAATGGAACCTCGTTCTTTTTTCAGACACTGAATATATTTTAGCACTCTATTATACTTCTCATGCAAATAACTAATGCATATTTATCTGTGAAGTCATTTTAAGCCATTTGACTATTGATAAGCATAGATATATTCAGTCTTCAGATGTTCTATCAGTTTTCATGCTTAAAAATACAAAGCAAAGAAGCAATATAAAAGTAGTTAATGTCTTGCATGTATGCAAAGTCACGGTTGCTAGGCAACGAATAGATAACAAGCCTGAGAAAGAGAAGTATGTTTGCAGTTCCAATTGACTTTCACTTATAAATGGAAAATCTTGGATGAAGGCTCAGAAAGGGCTCATAGGGAGATATCTAGCAATTTATTTTGCTGTGGTCACTTCAAAGCAAATCAATATACAATACTTTTCTGCTAACATTTTTGTTGAAATGTAACAATTTTCTTTTTAACTGGCTTTGTGTAAGAATTCTGCCTCAGTCACAAGTTTCTCCTAGCAATCTAATTTTTTTAAAGAGGGTGGTAGCTGGAGATCTCCTGGGATTACAGCTGATTTCCAGGGAACATAGATCACCTAGAGAAAATGGCTGCTTTGGAACGTGGATTTTATGGCAGTATACCCCATTGAAGTCCCTCCCCTACCAAAAAACCGCCCTCCTCAGGCTCAACCCCCAAAATCTCCAGGTGTTTCCCAACTCAGAGTTGGCAACTGTAAATATTGAAATCAGAAAGGATTGAGTGGAATAGTACTATACATTTTGTATTTTCAAAACACCCAAACACTACTCATACTGCTGGTCTAAAGGATCATTTCTATAAAAGTTGAAGTACTTACTGATGCTTACTACTAATTCCTCATATCAAACATAATTCTAATCATGCTTTGATAATACACTGAAAAGTAGTTTGCTCATATAAAGCAACATCCCAAACATTTTCTTTAAATAAGGCACAATGCAAACATATTAAACTGAACTTTTTTTTAAAAAAAAAATCATCATTATCTAGGGTCACAAAGATTGCTGCAGGTCAGATACCCCTTGAAAGTTACACTTTCCTACATCCAGAATACTCTTCCATTTTTGTAATGTATGTTTTTTTAAAAAAGGCACAGTCAACCCACAGGTACTAAAAAAAGGCACAGTAAACAGAATGACTACAGAAAAGGGAAATTTCTTCCCATTTAAACATGTCACAAGTCCTGGTTCATCTAGAGCTACACTGAATTTGTAGAGGCAGATCTGAAAAAGAGGCCTGATTTAATGTTCAGCAACAGACACCCCCAAAGCATAACATTTCTGTGCCAGTTGGCTCTTTTTGGATGAGGCTATTGTTCAGCGATAGAACACACGTTTTGTATGCAGGAGGTCCCTGGTTCAGTCTCTGGTATCTCCAGATAAAGTCTCTGAGGCAACAAGTACTGGGAAATGCTATTCTCTGTCCAAAAACCTAGACAGCTGTTGCCAGCCACAGTAGACAAAAGATAAACCAGCAGTATAAGGCAGCCATAAATAGGTTTCTAATTTTATGTTTTTAAATTGTCCCGTGAACTGCTTTGTACAGCAGATATGGGCAGAACACGCTCCTTAAAACCCTTCTACATAGTTATGTTCATATGACATTCACCACCCTGACCAGACTAGTTCAGCTGAGGAAGAATCTATCATATCTGTAATGTAATCAGTTATGACAAACACCACTTACTCAGAGGTAAGAACAACAATTATAAGTAAAAACAAAAAGTTGACGCCAAAGCTGTACTTGAATTGACTCCTAAATACATGCTACTACAATAAGAAAAATACAGGAAATTTAGTAAAATATTTCTTGTAACTGAACAAAGTTTGAGTCCCGTGGCACCTTTAAGACCTACAAAGGTTTATTCATAGTATAAGCTTTTGCGTGCATGCACACACACGAAAGCTTATACCTTGAATAAAACTTTGTTGGTCTTAAAGATGTCACTGGACTCAAACTTTGTTCTGCTGCTTCAGCTACCCACCTGAATCTATTTTTGTAACTGTAATCATGTGATATGCAGACGATACCACTCTAATGGCAGAAAGTGAAGAGGACCTAAAGAGCCTCTTGCTCAGGAGAGCGCAAAAGTGGGCTTGAAGCTCAACATCAAAAAAACTAAGATCATGGCATCCGGCCCCATCACTCCTTGGCAAATAGAAGGGGAAGTCGTGGAAGTAGTGACAGACTTCACGTTCCTGGGATCCCAGATCACCACAGACTGTGACTGCAGCCATGAAATTAAAAGACGCCTGCTCCTTGAGAGGAAAGCGATGGCGAACCTAAACAGCATGATAAAAAGTAGAGACATCACCCTGCCAACAAAAGTCCACATGGTCAAAGCAATGGTATTCCCAGTAGTCATGTATGGCTGCGAGAGTTGGACGATAAGGAAGGCCGAGCGCCGAAGAATAGATTCTTTTGAACTATGGTGCTGGAGAAGACTCTTGAGAGTCCCTTGGACTGCAAAAAGATCAAATCAGTCAATCCTAAAAGAAATCAACCCTGACTGTTCCCTGGAAGGCCAGATAATGAAACTGAAGCTCAAATACTTTGGCCACCAAATGAGAAGGGAGCACTCACTGGAAAAGACCCTGATGCTGGGAAAGATTGAAGGTCAAAGAAGACGGGGACGGCAAAGGATGAGATGGTTAGACAGTGTCATCGATGCAACGAACATGAAATTGAGCCAACTTCAGAGGACGGCGGAAGACAGGAGGGTCTGGCGGGAGCTGGTCCATGGGGTCACGAAGAGTCGGACTCGACTGTGCGACTGAACAACAACAATCATGTGTACTTTGTACTACCAGTGTCCTAACACCTGTAAGAGAAATAGAAACTGGGAATGTATATCATGCGTTCTACTCAGGGAAAGGCAAACTAGTGGCCCTAATGCAGGGATCCGTGGTTTGGAAGCATGGTTTGGAACTTAAGGCCCGTGGTTTGGAAGCGGCCCAACCATGGCATTAATCAAGCCTGCGGCTCTTTTCTTCCCCCCTCCTCCCCCTCCTGTCCTCACCGTTTGAAGCTTGAGGCTGCCAAAATTCCCAATCCCCTCCATCTTATCTTTGCCTGCTTTGGCAGGAAGCTTTTCTGGGCTTGCAAAGTTACAAAGAAAGTACAGAATTGATTTTTCCATTAAGGTTTCTGCACCCAGGTAGACTACTCTAGGATTGTTTCCAGCGATAGAAACACTGCTCTGGGACTGGAATGACAGCCCCCAGAGTAGAATGATGGTCCCTTGCATTGAATCTGTGTTCTGGGACTGGAATGACAGGGCGCAGAATGAGAATGATAGCCCCTGGGAGTTGCAGCAGCATTCCACTCTGGGGGCCCTAATTCCAATCCCAGAAAGCTTCTGCTACTCCCAGGGACTGTCATTTCACTATGGTGGCTGTCATTCCAGTCCCAGAGTAGTCTACCTGGGTCCAGAGACCTTAATGGGAAATCACTGTCTAAACTGTCCTGCAAGAAATGCAGAATAGATTTAACTGAGGCCTTAAGAGGATCTAACTTATGCTCAACACACCAGGAGTGGAAAACTTGCCAGGTGGCATAGTAGATAAGAGAGCGGTGGCGCAGGCAGTAAACGAAGCCTGCATTTCCATCTGGCCGAACAGCTTCGGCTGTTCGAGCCCCACCTGGCCAGAGTGAGCTCCCAGCCCTATGTCCCAGCTCCCGCCCACCCAGCGGCTCGAAAGCCCGTTAAAGGGCAAGTAGAAAAATGGGTACCTGCTCTTAGAGCGGGGGGGCACTCATCTTTTGTGGCGCGGCGGCGGCGTGAGCAGTGGAGCGGCGGCGGAGAACATGGCGGCAGTTGGCGAGTCGAGCGAGAGAGCAGAGGCTGGGCCAGCGGAGCGTAGAGGCGGGGCGACGCAGCAGGCCGGAGCCAATTGGACAGAGGCCGGCTGGGGGAGCATGCGCTGACGTGTGCTTGGCCCAGGCCTGGGAGGAGCCGCAATGACCAAAGGAAGACCTGCGCCAGGAAGACGTAGTCGCCGGACTGGAAAAAGACCGCCCACAGAAAGACCACAACAACGAAAGTCTCCACTTCAGGGTGCCTGTTAGGTTAGTCACTTCCTCCATTG
Organism: Gekko japonicus; assembly: GCF_001447785.1. Taxonomy (NCBI): domain Eukaryota; kingdom Metazoa; phylum Chordata; class Lepidosauria; order Squamata; family Gekkonidae; genus Gekko; species Gekko japonicus. The sequence goes on from NW_015164683.1 coordinate 818,365, forward strand.
TATGTGTGTGTGGCCTTAGGTAGGATTGTATCAAATGTATAATGTAAACCACTCAGAGCCTGCATTGCGGGGAGGGCGGGGTATAAATAGAATAAAATAAATAAATAAATAAATTATAAATCAAAGGAAATAAATAAATAATAAATAGACCTTATCAGTGGATTTCTTTCTGGATGCTAACATGGTCAATACAACCTTGTCAGAATACCCTACTCCCACTAGCATTTCCCACTCAACTTCCATGCTGTGAGCCTGAACATTCCCGGTTGCAGATGCCTTGTCATTCCTTGTGCTAGCAAGTCCTCCTGTATGGGAAGCTGCCAGGGTTCCCTTATCGATAGCCTTTTTAGATCTTGAAACCACGCTCTTTGTGGCCAAAAGAGAGCTACCAGCACCACTTCCACCTTCTGCTGATGTATTTTCTGAATCACCCTGTGCAGGATTTGTACTGGTGGGAATGCATATAGCAGTCCCTGCAGCCATTCGCAATTCAGTGCGTCTGTTCCTCTGGCTTGGTCATTTCTCATTCTGAAGAAGAACTCCGGAACTTGACGGTCTGACTCCATCGCAAACAGATCCATTGTCACCCTTCCAAATCATCGCAGATTTGAGTAAACACTTCCTTGTTCAGTTCCCACTCTGACTGGTCCAATCCTCTCTGGCTTAACCAGTCTGCCAGCACATTGTCTTTCCCTGCCATGTGTGTTGCTTTCAAGGACAACAGATGATTCTCCGCCCAAGTCATCAACTCGGTAGCTTCGTTGTGTAAGGTCTGTACGCTGGTTCCACCTTGACGATTCAACCAGGCCTTTGCCATCATATTGTCCATCTGGACAAGCACATGCTGACCTGACAACTGCATGCTGAACCTCCGAAGGCCCAATTTTATCACCCTGAGTTCTAAAAAGTTGATGCTTCTCAGTGTTTCTTCCTGGGACCATTTGCCCTGTACCATTTGCCCTGTACCATTTGCCCTCTCGAGTGTGCACCCCACACCCTGAGAGGCTTGCATCTGTGGTCATCAAGACCCTTGGAGGGTCCCTTAGAGGAGACCCCTGTCTGGAAAAATATGGATTCAGCCACCATTTCAGCTGCAAACGTACTTTCTCTGGGAGTTGTAACATTTTGAATCTCTTGTGTGCTATCGCATCCTGATAGGGAAGCAGGAATCTCTGCAGAGGTCTGGCGTGGAACCGAGCCCATTGCACAATCTCTTGGCAGGACACCAACATTCACAGAAGTTTGGCTAGTGTCATCAGCTCCGTCCTGGTCTGTCCCAGCACTTCTCTCAACAGTGATCGAATCTTCTGTTCTCTTTCCTGAGAAAGAAAAACCCGGTCCATGAATCAACTGCTGAGTAGGATGAAGTTGACTTTTCTCCGAGTTGATCACAAATCCATGGTCTCTAAGTGTACGCACCGTTAGCTGGGATGCATTCACACTCTCCTGGAATGATGCTGCTTTGAGCAGAATGTCGTCCAGCCACTCCTTTCATCCTGAGAACATCCTGAGAACTGCCGGTTTGGTGTAGTGGTGAAGTGCGCGGACTCTAATCCGGGAGAACCGGGTTTGATTCCCCACATCTCCACTTGCACCTGCTGATGTGGCCTTGGGTCAGCCACAAGCTCTGGCACAGCTGTCCTTGAAAAAGAGCAGTTTGTGTCAGAGCTCTCTCAGCCCCGCCCACCTCACAGGGTGTCTGTTGTGGGGAGGGGAAGGGAAAGGAGTTTGTAAGCCGCTCTGAGACTCCCAAGTGAAGGGCGGGGTATAAATCCAATCTCTTCTTCTTCTTCTTCTACCAGTGAAACCAATACTTTGGTGGAAACCCTTGGTGAGGATTTTAATCCAAATGGAAGAGCCCTGTATTGGAAGTGTTGACCTGCATACACAAAATGAAGAAATTTCCAGTGGTTTTGGTGGATCGGAATATGCAGGTAGGCTTCTGACAAGTCTATGGATGACAGAAAGTCCCCTTTCTGAATGGCTGGAAGGATGGACTTCCTGTCCTTTATGTGCCTGTAAACCATTTTAGGTCTAGAATTGCTCTTGTGTCCCCATTCTTCTATAGGACCAAAAGAAATATCGAGTATACTCCCCACTTTTGTTTTTTTCTGCTGTCAAACTGCTCTCCAGTGTCCACTGTGGTCTGGGATCCGGTTGGGTTGTCAGTGCCGCTCCCACCACTAGACTGCAGACTCAACTGCACCCCAATAAGCACCAAGGGGCAGGCCCTCCACCCCAGGTGTGAGTAAGGCCGGCGGGAGTCTGCAGAGGGCCACTGAAGCACTGCGGCAGCTGAGGACCTCCCAGTGCCAAATCGCTCTCTCTCTCTCTCCCCACCGCCAAAATTAGCACTCTCAGGTGCCGCGGCTCTACTTCTTCCTTCTTCTTTTCTTCTTTCTGCTCACTGCACTAATGAGCAATGCTGAAGCACATCTTGCTCTGAAGCAGGGCTGGCAAGAACTGGGAAGCCCCTCCCCACCTGGATCAAAGCTCAGAGCCAACCCTGCGATTGGAGGAGGAGCTTATCCCAACTGTACAGACTGTCCCACGATCTGAACCACTGGAGAATTGAAGCATATGCACTTGTGAACCAGCTCTTAACCTTGCACAATTGTAATGCAAAACAAAATTTTAATAGGAGACATCTATACAAACTTTATGTTTTGTTCAGTACTAGTTGGATTTTCCAATAAATATCAATCAACCCTGTTTTTCCACAGTGATAGTGGTAGAGTTTTGTTTTTTCATAGCCATGATAATATAGTTCTAGGGAAAACTGAATAAATGTGTATCACAAAGAAGATTGCTTATGAGTATATGTACAGAATACAGTGAAGTATACATCACATATGTTGGAACTATTAGGAAGTCTATGACTTCCTAATAATTAACTAATATCTAAAAAGAGCTCTGTTCATTTCTAATTGAAAAATCTTTATTGTCCTATAATAGAAATAAAAAACAGACTCTAATTACACTGTCATCTACAAGCCTGGTAACTAATTTAATTTTATTTGATCACTTTTCATTATAATCTTGGGTACAATTTAAATCACATTCACTACATTATAGGTTACTAAGAAGAAGAAACATATAATAAAATGATAGCAACACAGAAAAGCTGCTCTAAAAATAAATATTGAAGACTGAATGCTGTATAGTAACACAGGCAATTTACTTTTAAATAGAAACCTCATGTGAAGAGTCCCTAAAGAACAGGAATAGTACAAATAATAAAAAGAATACCTGACAGGACATGTCAAGAAACATCCTTAATATGATTAAGCAGGTGAGAGAAAAACTATATTTGACACAACAAACCATTTCAACATTTCAATGAAATTAAATAAATTCTGTTCCATCTATTTGCAATAAAGGATGATACAGTAAATCTGTACATGTCTTTTTAAGCAAAAACAAACAAACATGGTCACACTTAACTTTAACTGATGTTCATCAAGTTTTCTTCTGTGCAGTGGAGAAGGTTAGGAATGTACAGAAAGGGATGGCTTCTGTGACTGATCATCAGACATAGGGTCACAAACCAGCTCTCTCTTGCCAGAGGGTATGAGGGAAAGGGGTAAGGCACAGAAAAGGGTACCATGCCAATGGAGATTAAAAGCATCCTCTGCGGATTAGGAGTCTCTCCCTGCATGGGAACACATTTTTCTGCATTTTGTGTTGAGAGAAGTGGCAAAAGTGTATCCCTGGTGGAGAAATGTGGGAGGAGAAACTCGGTGGAAACAGACTATTTGTGACTCCCCCCAGAAGTGGGGCTCAAGGCATCAATCAAACCATTGTCTTAGCAGTGGCTAAGAAAGACCTGAAGGAGAGAGGTACTTTCCCTCCTTTTATATAGGCACCATTGGTGGGAATCATGCTAAAAGGTGGGGAAATACCTTACGATGTCAGGAGCTTTTGGAATATTCATGGCAGGCTACAGCATGCACAATTCCCATGTGGGGTTGCACAGAAGACACAATGAGGAACTGATGAATTCTCTCAAAATTCTTTCCACCTGCCAACCTTCTTGGGTATAGAGCATCATTTTTCAGATCCCAGGAGACTGGGGAGGGGGGAGTGAAATTACAAGATTCAAACTTTACAATCCAACTCACTTGGCCCCATTTTTCCACATGTCCTATCACCTCAAACAGCAAGGAGTTCAGGGGCAACACTACATAGTTTGTTTCCTTTGAAAGAGACAGAACATAATAGACTTATGGTGGCATTATTTATTTATGCAGAATATACTGGGAGCAAACAGGCACTATGACAACAACAGCAAGTCTTGTAACTGTAAAAACAATTCCCAGAGCGAGGCCCTAGATCCCTAAGTGCTGCACTTTCAGCGGACTCACAGCTACAAACTCTCCCTTTGTCTCTCTGATCCTCCCTCAACTCAGACTACAATACTTACTCAGAACTCTATTTCAGTTCTGAAGAGTAGCACATTCTAAAACAAGGGGAAATAGATTGCCAGGGCATGAGGAAAACATCCTTATTCTTAATAAATATTAAGCTTCTTTTGTTGGTCCTTTCCACTCAACAGCTGGCCATTCACAGTGATCAAGTTAATCAGACTCAGAACATCCCTCCTGAACTCCCATATAAAGAGCCAAGGCCACAGAAAGGAATTCTCCATACTCCACACCAAGGTGCAAAAGACAACTTGCAAACATACAAGAATTGACATGAAAAGTTCTTGCTATATCTACACACTTCTATCATTACTTGTGTTTCTCAGGAGAAGAGCCCAACAAAAACAACCTGTGATCAGGGTAGATCAGGAAGCCCTGATTCTCAAAGCCAAGAACTCCAGAGCTGATATTGGGGGGAGGGGACAACTGGGAACTCTCATCTCCTTACCTTGTTACTTAAAATCAACCTGCTTCTTCAGAGGAGAAACCGACATGTGGTAACCAACTACAATATACATCACATTCTTTGCTTTTAGAATCTTCAATCCCACATCACGTTGTTGAAAACGGAAAAATAAAAGTATCCAATTACAAGGGTTAGTTAGCCAAAATAAATGTGTCATTTAAGTTTCCCTTTATTCAGAAAATGGAACTGTATAGCCAACAATCAGTAAACATCCCCCTAATCTCCTAGCTAACCATTTATTTAAAATGTTAGATTAAATCAACTTCAGTATATACTTTATCTCAACTATCAGATAAGCAATTACAAATTTCAAGTGAATAGTCACAGTGAATAGTCAACATTCCTTCACTTGTATTTGTTACTCACGTATAATTCTAGCAAAGGTCAGATCGTTAAGAATCTTATATAGAAAACAGAGTACATTTCTTCCTTCCTTCATGTTTTTCATACACTATACTATATATTTAAGAGCCTGTAATCTTATGGATAGCCCAGGCTAGCCTGATCTTGTCAGATCTCAGAAGCTAAGCTACCTCATTTGAAATAGCTTCAAAAAACATAATTTTTACAAGGTATTTCTACAGATTAAAAGTTCTCTCTAAACGGTAAAAGATCAATGTCACTTTTAATTAGCAAAACAAAATGTTCACTGATTCTACTGAGCAGAAAAGATTTAAAATAATATAATGAGTTTTCTTTGCTGGAGAGATTATTTATTTATTTATTTAAGGTTTTATGTTATTTTCTTCCAAAGGAAGCTGAAAGTGGATCACATGATAGACGCTTAACATCATTGGAACGTATTCTATAAACATAATTCATTCCAATAAAAACAGAAAACTAAATAAAAACAAAACAGACCAGATTACAAAAAAAGTTGCAACTATAAAAACCTGTATGTATTTAAAAGGTGTTTTAACCTACAAATACATTCACCAAAGTGTGTATGCTGAATTTGGTCATGTGTTACCCCACTTTGACCTTTTTCACACACTGGAGTGACTCCTGATTTTCTTCAGAGTTGATCACAAGCACTGAAATTAGTTTGGGCAGGGTTCTTCTCCACATCTGCTCCCATGTGAATGTTTAGAATTGTGGAATCAGTTTACTTAACATAAGAACATAAGAGAAGCCAATGTTGGATCAGGTCAATGGCCCATCCAGTCCAACACTCTGTCACACAGTGGCCAAAAATATCAGGTGCCATCAGCAGGTCCAGCAGTGGGCCCAGGACACTTGAAGCCCTCCCACTGTGCCCCCCCGCCAAGCACTAAGAATACAGAGCATCACTTGCCCCAAACTGAGAGTTCCTATCTATACCTTGTGGCTAATAGCCACTGATAGACCTCTGTTCCATATGTTTATTTTATTTATTGATTTATTTTATTGATTTCTATCCCACCCATCTGGCCTAGGCTCATTTGAAATTATCTAATTCCCTCTTGAAGCCGTCCATGCTCATAGCCGCCACCCACCTCCTGTGGCAGTGAATTCCACGTGTCAATCACTCTTTTGCATGTGGCTTAAATAATGAGGATTTTCAAGGGAGGATGCTGTTGTCATCGGCATCACTATCGGTGGAGTCAGACCCCCATTTTTAAAAAAGGACCTAAAATATTGATATAACACTATAGTGTTGTAATGATATAATACTACAACCTATTAAATTGCCATTTTAGGGCCTTCTTAAAAAACCTGAAAACATTCATCTGGGGGGGAGAGGGGGAGTAGTTTAACAATACTGACAGTCCAATAATTGAAAAGTGGGCTGGAGGTAGAACCTCCAAATTCCAAACGGTAAAGAGTCCCATGACAGCCAGTCAAAATTCCTGTTGACCCTTAACTCTGCCTGCTCATTGAAAGGAGGGAGGTGCTCCAAAAACCTCAAATGGCCAACACAACTATAACACAAGACCCCTTCCCAGCTCTGAACTGAGGGGGAAGAGGCTTATACATGTGCCACTGAGCCTCAGAGACACTGAGAAATAAAGGTGGGGCTCTGAAAGATATTTAGAAAGCAGCAGGGCATTTCATTGCTCCTAGAGAAAAAGTGGCATTCCTACCGGATTAAAAATGTGAGTGCACTGTTGAGTACACTGGAATAAGTATACCTTTAGCTTCTACTGTGAACACTGAAATATGGGAAGAAATTATTGTATCACCACCTTATATTCAATATAAACATATTATAGTGATCAGAATGTGGAATTTGCTGTGACAGGATATAGTGATGACCAGAGGAATAAACAGCTTTAAAGGGCGATTAGATAGATTCAGGGAGGATAGGTCTATCAGTGGCTACTAGCCATGGTGACTGAGGGGAAACTCCAATGTTCAGAATCACTAAACCTCTGAAACCCAGAGCCAGGAGGCAACATCAAAAGTACTGGCCTACATGCCCTTGTTCAGGAACTGGTGGGCTACTGTGTGAGACAGGATGTTGGACTAGATGGGCCACTGGTCTGATTCAACAAGGCTCTTCTTATGTTCTTAACATTCTCACTCATTGCTGAATGAATGAACTGTACAAGAAAAAAAGAAAAAAGTCTCAGGGTAGAAGCAGCAAATTGAAAAAAAAACCTTGCTCTTATCAATTAGAAAGTAGATGTTATTGCTCAGAGAAATTAATAATGTGGAAAATGTGCATCCACTTTTATATTAAAAAAATTAGGAGTGGGTTTTGTCTTATTTGTACTCCTGGGTCTTTGTCTTGCAATGTTCTGGTGTATGGCCATCTTGTCTCTTACTTGCAAGTGAGTAGATAGGCTCTTTATGTTCCTCTTAAATTAAATAGCTGGAAAGTTGAGGTTAACCTCTATAGAGATGACTTGGCTCTGTACCCCAGCAGACTTGTATTGAGCACAGATAAAGTCTAAGCAATGGTCTGTGATTTGTGGCGACCGGCCATACCCAGCATATATACTAAGGAATTGCTCACTTAGATATGCTGGGCTCAGAGCATTTAGGCTTTAGAGCAGGAGTATCAAACATAAGGCCCAGAGGCCAGGTCTGTCACCAGGATTTTTTTTTCAGGGGGCATTTTAATTTTTAAGGAGGCACTTAAAGTTAATTAAGTTTCCTGACTCTGAGCCTGTTTCTAGCTCTCCCTTTCATTTCCCCCCAGCCTTGCAACCCCAGGCGAGCTTCAAAGGTGCTGGAGGAAAGGGAGGGAGGTTCAAAGCCGCCCAGTGCTGAGGCTGCCCCTTGGAGTCAGAGGAAAGAGGGTAAAGAATAGTGTGACATTTTATTGAGCTGGTAAAGGAGGAGGAGAGGTCAGCCACTCCTAACCTGCTCCATAACCACAGCTGCTGCCGCCGCCATCATTTTGCAGCTCTCCCTGTGCTGCCTTCTTTGTCACTCCCACTGTACTGGTAAAGGGACCAGAGCCCCATGTTGGGGAGAAAGACGAGGGCTGCCAGTGCCAGCCCCACTACCTGCAGTAACCACTTTTGCTTCCACTGGCATGCAGGTACTTCCACTCCTCTCCAAAGGGGGGATGGGCACTCTCCCTGCAAGCGAGGAAAAGGAGGAGGGAGAATCATGCAGGAAGGTACAAATGGTGTTAGGGAAGCAAGACTCCAGCATGCGTGGCAAGTGGGCATTGGCAGGCCGTTCTTCCACAAGCGGCAGGGTGATCAGAAATCAAGAGAAGGCGGGTTGCATGGTGGAATCAATACTAAAAGAAATTATGCCAACCAGATGGAACTCAGGGCTGAAGTCAAGAGGCCTTGGTAGTAAGTCGAGCTACAGGCCTGCCAGGGGCTGGAACAGGCCTATTCAGGGCTCTTACCTGGCCAAAAAGCAACTGGTTTGTATGAAAATGTAAAGTACTCTCCATTTTATGGTAATCCCTTGGAAAAAATCCTAGTCTTGCATATGATTAATACATTTATTTTTTAAGATATTTCGTTGGTTTTCAAAAAAGAAAGAAAGAACAGAGCGAGTATTATATTGATACATTCAATTCAAATTTCTCATACATAACTAAATCTCTAAATTACCTAATTTTTACCTATCCATATGTTATCCATTTAGCAACAATGTATATGTGCTCTATATTTCCTTTCATCTATCACGTGTCCATACCATCTATTATCTGTTCTACTAGGCATCCTAAACAACTGGTTACACATCTTCGTTCTTATCAATATTAAACAAAGCAAATAATATGCACTTAAATGAAATTACATACATAGCTAAACATTCTGGTATCCTTTCTATAAAGATTCATTTCTACTGTATATATCTGACTATAGAGCAATAGCTACAAGAAAAATAAGGAGAAAGAAAGTTCCAGAGTAACTTCATGTTAAAATCTTCATCAGGAAGGATCCAAAGCAAATATAGTATTTCTAACTGAATTATAATTTAGGTGCAAATTACTAGCCAAAAAACCCCACATTAAATCCACTTGTACAAATTGTTAAATCCACTTGTAAAATTTGCTTCATACACCTTAAAATATTGCTACGCTTAATATGAATATCACCGAATATTTATATTTGTATACTCTTTTTTCTAAGGATCAACTGATTACTTTACATTAATATTACTTACTTAATATTACTTACTCTTATCTTCCTTGCTGCTATGTTGTTCTTTCACATTATGCTATAACTTATAATTGGTCAATTACAAATAGCCAGGGTAGTTATACATAATTCTAATTACTCATAATATTTAATCCTCTTTTTCTTTCTCTGCGCTCTTATTTTTAAAACCATCATGACACTATGCCTTTTCTCTTTGTATATAGAAAAGTTTTCTCTTGCATCTTCCCATTTATATTTAACTTTTAAGTCAGTTGGAGTTTCCATTAATTCTGTTTTATCTTCTGTGGCAAGAATGTTCTCCTTTGCTGTCTCAGAGTTTGAGAGGTTTCTCATATTCTTAATAAGACCGTTGAATTGTCCTGTGTAGTCTCTTGTCTCTTTGGCTGAAGGAATCTGTAGAAAAGGTAGTGCATCTTGTTTGAAGTCCTGTCTTTTAGGCAGTATCTGTTGCTGTTGTTGTTGTTCTTGTTGCAATTCTTCCTGTTCAACTGCAGCTTCCAGTGAGTTGCTTTGCTCCTTATCAAATAGTCTCTCAAAGGTCTCTTTAATAGCCTCATAGATTGAGTCCACAAGTCTCCTTAAATTGTTGCCAAGATTTTTGCAGCTTTTGTGTGTCATCCAAGTCTTGTAAATGTCTATCTCCTTGCAAATAGTTTGAGAATCCATCTTCCTCTCATATCAAAATTTTAGTTTTAACCAGCAAAATAAGCAGCCTCTGCGCTTGAGCTCTCAAGCTGCTCGTACAAAACATTGATGCAGTAGCCATATTAATTCCAAAAGTCCTTCAGCCTAGACCAAATAATATACAGTCTGTTTATGCTCTCTGAAAATAATCTTCTGTAATTTTTTACATATAAAAACAGAACGTGATCTCACACAGAATTAATAGAGTACTGTAATCCTTTTTGTGAAAGTTGTTCTCTGTTAAGAGTATTAGTCGCAAAGCAAAGTAATACTTTAAGTTCAAAAAGATAAAGTCAGTAGCTTTTCACATAGATTTTCCAGTAGGGATATTATTAAGGCTGTTAAGATGTTCGGATGACAATATTTAAATCTTTCTAGCCCCCATATGTGTTTTAACAATCTTTAGTCCCCAGTCTCATCACAGCCACTTACGGA
>NW_015164683.1:829061-864572 GCF_001447785.1 Gekko japonicus
CCAAAACATCGATGCAGTAGCCATATTAATTCCAAGAGTCCTTCAGCCTAGACCAAATAATATACAGTCTCTTTGTGCTCTCTGAAAACAGTTAATCTTCTGTTATACACACACACACACACACACACACACACACAGGACATGGTCTCACACAGGATTAATAGAATATTGCAATCTTTTTTATGAAAGTTGTTCTCTGTTAAGAGTATTAGTCACAAAGCAAAGTAATACTTTAAGTTCAAAAAGCTAGTCAGTAGCTTTTCACATAGATTTTCCGGTAGAGATATTATTAAGGCTGTTAAGATATTTGTATATAAATCTTTTTAGCCCCCATATGTGTTTTAATAATCTTTAGTTTCCGGTCTCATCACAGCAACTAGCAGAAGAGGAAAAAAAAGGGGGGGGAAGGAATTCCACACCTCGTTCCCTTGTCTTTTTGGGAAGCTTAAAGGGGCTTGTTATGCAAATCGTTGAAGTCTTAGCTGTTAGTTGTTGCTTTTAGAGTTACTCATGGTATAGTCTTATCTTCATCGGTGTTATGATGAGGCTCAAAACTCTCTTATGCGGGTGATCACAGCTTGTGCAGTCATGGCTCCATGACTACGCAGCTCCGTGCTTTTGCCTCAGGACGATCTCAGGCTTCACTTGCTCACCGCCATTCGCAAGGAGCCTGGATCAAGTCCCCTGCAACCTGTCTTCCCTCCAGGAGGGCGGGTGAGATTTCGGGAGCCCCCGATAATCCCCTAAAAAGTGTGGAGAGTTGTTGATTCTCGGGAGCTCCCCAAGAGATCAAACGCATCATTGCCCCACAGCCCGGAAGTTTCATGATTAATACATTTATTGTGGCTTTTGTGGATTCCCCAGTAAATCAATTGCTTTCACTGCTAAGAATCAATTGCTTTTGTTTGTACTTTGAGTAAAAAATAATATTATTAATAGGGTTTGCCTGTGTCCTTTATAAAGTTTATATCTCCAGTATCTGGTGTTACATTTTATGGCACACATGGCCTGGCCCAACAAAGTTACATTTATGTCAGATTCGGTTCTCGTAACAAATGAGTTCAACACCTCTGCTTTAGAGGTAGTCATCAAGACTATGAATAATGGCCAAAAGCCAACAAGTAAGCAGTACAATCAGCAAAGCAGACATGATTATGTTCCTAGCAAGCTATTCCCGAATGTCAGAAAGAAGTGTAGCATACAAGCTACCGTTCCCCAATGATCTTTGTGGGGCCCAAACCTTTTTATTGGTTGCATTCTACAGTTTGGGTTTAGTGTCAACAGTCCAGTAGCTGAGCTACCTCTGCAAAGCTTTGCAGCAGAATTATCAGCAAGCCACATAGACCAGAGTCCAAAACTAACATGGAACTGTCCTGACACAGCAAAACCACTACACCAAACTGGCTCTCCTCGGCAGATTCAAGACTAAGTCAGAGTAGGAAGCTAAGCAAGAGAGATGTCAAGTCCAAGCTACATGTACAGTAGGATTGCTAGCTGTGGGTTGGGAAATTCCTGGAGATTCTGGGATGCAGCTTGGGGAAGGCAGGATTTGGGGAGGGGAGGGACCTCAGTGGGGTATAATGCCATTGACTCCACCCTCCAAAGGAGCCCTTTAATCCAGGGGAGCTGATCTCTGTTGTCTGGAGATCAGTTGTAATTCTGGGAGATCTGCAGGCACCACCTGGTGTTTAGCCACCCTAATATAAAATGGTGCTACCTCCCCTCCCCCCCCACACACACACAACCTTTACATGGCATACTGTTGACTGTGAATCTGGAAGGAGGAGGAGGAAGAGATTGGATTTATACCCCGCCCTTCACTTGGAGTCTCAGAGCAGCTTACAAACTCCTTTCCCTTCTCCTCCCCACAACAGACACCCTGTGAGGTAGGTGGGGCTGAGAGAGCTCTGAGAGAACTGTCCTTGAGAGAACAGCTCTGACAGAACTATGGCTTGCCCAAGGTCATCCAGCAGTTGCAAGTGGAGAAGTGGGGAATCAAACTCGCTTCTCCCAGATTAGAGTTCACATACTTAACCACTACACTTTCTGTCGTATATTCATGGTATATTTGATTCAAGGCCTGTGACCTCCTGGACTTCAGTCTGAACTAAATACTGAAGATCACAATTTTGCTTGCTGAAAGACTTCCAGGATGCTGGAATTTCCCAACACACATATAATATCTATTGTATGTCATAATCAAAGCATCTTTAAATTGGAAATACTGTTAGAAGAAATTAGTCTGTGACTTTCACAAACACTCTCATGCTGGCTTTGATGCGCGATTGGTTAAGACATATTTCCTAAGAACACATTTCCTGGTAAACTGAATTTGGTATTTCCTACTGAGGGCATTAATTAGGAAAGATGTTTCTTGACTTTTGAACTGTGGCTTAATTTAAAGAAGGTTTGGTCAACATGAGAAATTCTATAACTTACTTAAAAGAATATTAAATATAATTACTGAACTGATTGATTGTTCCCTGCAAACTCACGTACAAAATTTTAGTATGTAACCTGAAAGCTGATTTGTGTACTCTGAACTAGGATATAAGCTTGTGCCACAAACATGAGAAAGTGTGCTTTGCCTTTGCCTGCAATGTAATCCTCTACATCAGGGGTAACAAATGCTTCAGTGGTTAGAGTTGCTTCCCCATGGGAATGTGAGCCCTTAAGCTACTTCCTGAGGAAGCAGCAGTGGTAACAGTTTCCCTCTCCCCAATGTGTTCCATCCCCCCCCCCCACATTAATCCTCAACAGCCGATGTGTCTAGGGCAGGGGTGGCCAAACTGTGGCTCGGGAGCTGCATGTGGCTCTTTCACACTTATTGGATTTGGGTGGCTCCCAGCAGGGCAGCTGGGGAAGCTAAATATCATTAGCAAACAAATAAATATCATTGGACAAATAAATATCATTATCAATATTTGCTTTTACCCCTTTTGTTATTATTTTGGCAGTCTCATTTAATGTTAATAAAAAGCAAATTTGCATATTTTCCAATTAAAAACATGTAATATCTGTTCATGTCTTGCAGCTCTCAAATAACTGACGTTTGTTCCATGTGGCTCTGACGTTAAGCAAGTTAGGTCACCCCAGTGTAGGGTATGCCTGGACTCAACAGGCCACTGTGCACATCCTGGCACCATCAACTGTTTGATGCTGGGAGGAAAACTCCCCCATTCAATGCTGCACAGCTGAAGAGGACAAAGAGTTGCTTTGAGATACTTTTGGAAAGGTGGCAAGCTACTGGGAGCGTGTGATCAACTCATTCACAGTTTCTGATTTACACAAGCTCTGTGTGTAACCCCCCCAAGTCTCTGTCTGCCCACAGATTTGCTTTTTCATAAAAAGAAAACCATATGCTGTAAGTCTAGGATCTTAGAACTTTACCCTTATGTCCTTTTTCAATATATGTAATAAGAACTCCACTGACAGAGTAGCAGTTTAATAGTAATTACTTCACAGTGAAATCAAGTAGCCAGATAAAGTTAGTAACATTAGAGTAGCTGTGTCAGCATAATAGTAGCACTTTTTAGAAGCGGGACTTTGTAGAACCCTTGAGCATATACAGTTCACATTAAAATGGATGATAAATGCATTTAAAGATCATCATTCTGTACCATTCTGTGCTATATTCTAAAGGCAAGAATTATATTACTAACTATGAATATGATTCTCTCATTAATTAAACCTCTCATTCTTTAAAGAGCAATAGGATGCTCAAAATTACTTTTTCTTTGTTCACAATGGGAATTCAAATCTAGCCTTTTGGGTTGGTGATTGGATATTAAATTGCTTGTACATGAATAGTTTAAAAATCTACAAGATTACGCTATTTTAAATTTTATCTCATCATTTCCACAGTAACTAACAATCACAATTTAAACTATACAGACTAATTTTTGAATATGAGAAAATTGTATTTGTCTTTTTAAAAAGATGGATTGAACTTTCTAGTAGGCACAATAGATTTCTCCATTATTTTTGGTGTGCAAGTAATTACATAAACTTTCTTATTTATACATTACTATCATATTGATCTAAAACTGTCCAAGAATTAAAATTCTAAACTTTTTGGCCTTGGCTTAGATTCTGCCTAGAATTTCCATAGATGCAAAAGGGGGTGATTTTCAGAAATTCCTCCATGTCAGAGCAGCCCAAAGCACAACCTGGAATGGTGCTCCTGGGGGGCAAGGGGATGAATTAGAGATCTCCTGGGGGGGGGATCACAAAAATTGCCCCCTCCTTGCACTCAAGCTCTTGTTTGGAAAAAACAGTCTCCAGAGAATTTCAAGAAGTCTCACTGCACTACTAAATGATTATCAAGGAGTTATTTATTTAGTAGGCTATCAAAAAAACAGATTAATCTGGTAAGGTATACAGACAACACAAGCAGGAAACCTGCATCAACATGTGGAAGGCATCTAATTTTCCCTTGCATCCCCTCCCCCTCTACTTCCCCACCAGAGCCTATAGTCATTCCCCTTTTTCTGCTTCTTCTCTTCTTCCCACCCACCCACCAACCTACCTGTATCTGCCCCCGTCTTAAGCTTTCTCTCCTACCCTCCCCCTGGCAGTATCCATGGGAAAACAAGCCCAGTTGCACAGGTTGTGAGCAGTGTTCCCTTTAAGCTGAGTCAGTGTGAGCTAGCTCACAATTTTTTAGCCTCTGGCTCACACATTTTTGTCTTAGCTCAGGAAGGATGGCTCCAGAGCAAACTAATTTATGCAGTAGCCAAATCGCTCACTCACAACTTTAATGCCAGTCACTCACAAAGTAGAATTTTTGCTCATAAGACTGCACAGCTTAGAGGGAGAATTGGTTATGAGTCTCTCCCCTCTGTCAGGGGGTGAGGACAGGAGCTTTTCCAGTGCCCCCACAGCTTTGCAGGAACCAAGGGTTAGATGGCTCAGCCATATTGTTGTGATTGCCTAACAACCTCTAAAATGGCCACTGAGAGCCAGACCCTGTGCTCTCTTCTGTTCACTTCTTTGGGGCAGAGCTTCCACTTTTTAAAAGGAGCATTTTTGCCTTTTATTTGGCAGTACCTTCCCTAACCTGCAAAATGCATTCTATCTGAGCTTCAATTAGTGTGTTTTTAAATAGCTTCCAAGCATCCTCTTGGGATTTGAATATCTTGTTTCCCTTTCAGCTGCCTTCTAACTCATCCCCTCATTGTTGTAAAGTTCTCTCTTTTGAAATAAAATGTCACTGTTTGGGAATTTAGGGATAACTTTCTATTGACATGAATTACGAATTTAACACATTGCGGTAACTGCCCCAATTGGTACCTCTCCCAAAAAGCAAGCAGCTTTTTTACTTTCAGCCTAATGGCCATGGAATACATGGACAGCTCTGTTTGTACCTGTCCTCTCCCCTTGCATGCTGCCATGGCAGCATGAGAGCAGCATGCAAGCAGAACCCTCTGTTCTCCTGAGGAGGGCTGTATAGCTAAGATGTCCCTCAGATATGCAAAAACTGCTCTCTTTTGCCTCAGTGGCCCTATTGTGCTGTAGCTGGAACAGGGCCACCCACATTGCCATTTGGAGGGTATAAACTACTAATTCCTGAGCAAATGCATTTCATAACAGCAGTGCTGAAAGAACCTTAACCAAGCAGGAAATGCTATGGTACAATCAAGTTGTTATGGAAACCAGAACAGTCAGATAGAGAAAAAGACAAAGAACATGCATAGTTGTAATCCTGCCAGCATTACAATCCTGTTATTAAAATTCATTAAAAATCTGACATGTTTATCATAGATCTTTTTTTTAAAAAAAATCTTTAAATAGTTATTTTACCATTAGCATCCCATGTGTAAGCATTTCTGGGCTCAGCTACTAGAAGTTATTTGGAAAAAAAGGAAAGGAAATCACTCATTTTTCATCCCAAACTCCAGTATGAAGTTCAGCTTCTTTTGCACAACTCCCTTGACTAGAGATGACAATTTCTAGAAATTCTGAGGCAAAAAAAGCTCCTCCTTGAAAAAACCCAGAGCTTTCAAGTTTAATTTTACAGATTTAACATAAAACATTTAGCAAGTACAACTCAATATCCAAATATGCTGCTGGTCCTGTTATGATTATTATTATGAGCCTGTTTCTAGCCAAACAGCACACTTTCTTCTGTTTACTACAAAATGCAAAATGTATGTTTTCTGTTTTCTTCTCCCCCTCCCCAACATGGCAAAAACTAAGACACATATGATAAAGTCACATAGATCCAGCAGTTGCTTATAGAAAACTAAGGCATTTATACTTTTACATTTCATAAATATACAATTGTAGCTATTAACTACCAGCATCACCTCCATCAGGGCAATAAACTGCTTATGACCCATTCTATGAGTGTCTGTGTCCCAACGCTTTGAATAGAGAGCTGAAAAGACTGACCCACCAGGGGCCAGATCGAGAGGGCATCAGATTCAGGATACTAGTTGCTTGTACTACTGCCACCCAGCTAAATCAGAGTCACCAGAAGGCAAGCAGCAATGCACAAGCAAAGAAGAAACTGCCTGTTCATCTCAAAGATGTCAGCACCCTGACAGAAATGGATCTGGATCTTGGATCCTGGCACTGTATAGTCCATAGTCTATGCACAGAAATTATTCTCTAATGCTGTAGATTGTCCTGCATAAGTATCTTCATAGCTTTTACTCACTCAGAATGAGTGAGTAAAGTTTAGTTTTTTAAAGACTGTTACTTATTCCAAAATATAAAATATTGTCTAGTTGCCTTTTCAGTATTCCACCAGATTTCCAATTTTTTCATTGATTTTTTAAAAAAGTCCTCAAACAAATATCCAAATACGTTTTTTTCCTCCTAAGCATTTCTTTTTTCCCTTGCTGTTCACATATAGCCTGCCACACAACTCCTACAACCTCTCCCAACATTACCTCATAGTTGTTTCAAAAAAAGCCTTCACAGGAAGTGAAAGGTACCCTTTTCTTGTGGCATTTTTCAAGGATGCCCAAAATCTTGGCTAAATTTTCAGGTACCCTGGAAAATTATATATTGCAGGAGTCCTGGCACATGGATTACTTCTATTCCAGTGTTTCAAAGCCCAAAGAATAATGGATGCTTTGCAGAGATCAACTTTCTGAGGCCTTTTCATTACCACCACACTGTTTTGAGGGGAGGGAAGCAAGCAGTGGTGGACTGTCTTTGAGATAGTGACCACTGGTCCTTTTAAGCCCACTATTATTTCTTCTGGATGGTAGATGCTCTCTAGGCAGAAAAAGGTTTCCTCAACAACTGCTACCTGAAAATCCTTCAACTGCTAATGCCGGAGAATGAACCTTGGAACTTTTAATGCAAATGAGACACAACCTCTTCTGAAGAGAGATTACATAAGAGTTCAAACACATAGCATGGTGCTAAACAGTGTCAAGAAACTGCCCAGTCACCACACCTGCTACAGGATGTTTGCTCAGTAGCCAGTGTTAAATATGTTAGTCTCTCTGGGAGTATGAAAACATTCAATTTGAAAACACAGATTCTTTTGATACTCATTAAGGTGACCAAAAGTGGATAATTTCTTTCTTAAGAAATATTAGCAAATGGCCATGCATGCTTAGTAGTAACTCTCAAGAGCAGTGCAATGAAAATGTCCTTGTTGTGACATCCAGATTTCTTCTCCTTTCTTGTCCTTTAGATATTAATGTTTACATTTCCAGCCTTGAAACATTTCTCCCACCAAAGATCTGGGAGCAGGAGATGAATGAATAACTTCTTTAGACTTTGTACATGTTCTCAAAACTCCTTGAGTTCAGTGGTCTTGACAAGAGCTTATCCTTTCAAAACTCCTTGAGTTCAGTGGTCTTGATAAGCTCTTGCTTATCCCTGAATCTTTAACAACTCAAAGAGGAGACATTAACACCAGAAGAAATATACAGGTGGTAGTTCCTGGCAGAAAAATTAAATACAATTATTGTGAGAAGTTGGCTGTTGCACCTTCAGATCCAAAGTCTAGGCCATTTTGTTAAGCCATCTGGGTTATGCACGTCATCAAACACTAATAACAGTTTGTAATCATGTACTGTATGATCTGGGGAGGACTCTGCCTTTACTTGAGAAGTTAAACTTTGAACCAACAGAGGAAGAGCCTGAACTTAAAATGCAAGATAACGAGCATTCTGGCCAAGAAGCTGTGGTTGCTGGGATAGTGTTGGAACTTAAGGTGAAAAGGGGAATAGCATAGGAAGACTGAAGCAGCTGAAGCTGTGTAAAACATAAGAACAGCTATACTGGATCAGATCAAGTGGTCCATCCAGTCCAGAAACCTGTTTTCAGAACAGTAATTCTGGATCAGATCAAAGGCCCATCTAGTTCAGCCTTCTATTTACACAGGGGCCAACCAGCTTCCTCTAGGAAGCCCACAAGCAGGATGACTGCAACAGCATCCTTCTGCTTGTGCTTCCCCAGCAACTTATAGAAAGAAGCATACTGCCTCTCATACTGGAGGGGATAGATATCCATCTTGACTAGTAGCGGTCATGACTAGTAGCCATTGATAGACCCAAGCTCTGTGAATTTGTTCACCCCCCCTCTTAAAACCTTCCACGTTTTCCACAAGAGCTAGTCAGATGCTTCTGGAAAGCCCACAAGTTGGGCAAGAAGGCAACAGCTGTTTCCCCCAGCAGCAGGTATTGAGGAGAATATTGGTATTAGCCATCAGAGCTTTGTCCAGTCCTCTTTTAAAGTAATCTAAACTCATGGCCATCACCAAGGCAGCAAATTCCATAAAATATGAATGTAAGCAGCAGATAGAATATACAACTCCATGAGAAGATAAAATAACTATCAGTATCAACACAGAACAAACAATAACAGATAGCACTACTGAATTTGCAAGCATTACTTTTGCACTGTACAAATGGCTGCTGTTCAGATTAAAAATAGTGGTAGCTGTTGCCACCAGCATTGGAACTATGATTACTGCTAGAACTGGCAAATGAGAAGCAATGGAAGCTGAAGGTAACATGGCAGCTGCATTCAGATGAGGCCTCCTGGAGCTCTCTCTCCATTTCTGTGACTGCAGGCAGCAAGTGCTCTCACTAACACAGTTATGTGCTGGTCTTCAGACATAGCAGCATATTTTAGGTACAGAAGCATGTCAGACAGTCCTCTTTTGGCATCCTACTCAGCTAGAGCAGCCACAGTGAGATCAGCTGGAAGGACCCTGGAGCAGGGGTGTCAAACTCATTTGTTACAAGGGCCGGATCTGACATAAATGGGACTTTGTTGGTGCCAGGCCATGCGTGTCATAAAATGCAATGCCAGGTAGCAGAGACTTTATAAAAGATACAAATAAAATTAAATATATTATTTTTAAAATTAAAATACAAATATGCTTAAAACTCTTGTGATATTTTATTTAACTGTCTTTGACGACACATCCCAAACCTCCCCCCCCCTTAAAAGATGCCCGCCTAAAATAGAAAGGTGGGGAATAGTGGGATTTGGCAATGCAATTTTAAAAATAAAACATCAAGGAAAAGCACAAGGATCACAGCAGAAACTAAAATATAAACGAAAAATATAAAATGCTCTGAGCCTAGGAAAACATGAAATAGCTGGGCATTGCAAGCTTCACCCCTCTCCCCCAGGTATACTCAGAGTGGCAGTGACTCTCCACACTGGAAAGTGAAGCTTCTTGAGCTCCAGGCCATTCCAGGGCTGTCATTCCAGCTTACAAGTTCCACGTTTCACCCTGCAGAACAGTGGGGACCAAATGTGGGAAATTATATTTGGGCTCCATTTGGCTATACAGCTACACCCCAAAACTTTTAGGGCGGCTTGTCATATAATTGCAGGAGGAAGCCTTTTTTATACAATGTTCTGAAGTGGGCCAAGAATTTGAATGAGTTATACTGCTGTTCATTAATAAATCTATGACCTTGTGAACCTCAAGCTTGTATGCCAAGTGGTTCGTTTGAGGTGTGAGGGCAAAAAGTGACTGCCCTACCTGCCTGATGCAATACTGAGTCACAATGAGGATGTCCCTGAGCAGCTGCTGCACCTCCTTAACCTGTCTAAGAATTTATATAGTTATTTTTGTTGTAATCCTTACAATAATCTTGCAAAATAACATGAGCAATATTATCTCCATATTGCAGATGAACAGCTGAGCCTGAAAGACAGCAGCTTGCCTAGTCTTTTATCAAGTCTATGGCAGACGCAAGATTTCAACCAGATGCCACCTGATTACCACAATTCTTTTCTGTGAAGGAGTTCAGAGTGGCTTACATGTAAGCCGCCCTGAGCCCGCTCGCGGGGTAGGGCGGGGTAGAAATACCTGAATAAATAAAATAAATAAACATATGGCTCCCAAGAAGTTTACAGAGCTAGATGTGCTTAGCTTTAACCATACAGCTGAATCATGTGTGTTTTTAAGACATTTATCTGGAAACATACAACACACAAGCTCAAGTTCCGATCTCTGGAGTAGAGATGTAAAATTTCCGGAAATTTTGAAGCTCGGGGAAAAAACCCGGTTTCCCCCCCAGTTTTTTCCCCCAGAAAAAAACGGAAATTTTCGGAAAAATTGAAAAAAATGCTACATTAGCATTTATTTTGTCTTTTCTGGATTGAAAGTTATTCTGTTACTTTAGGAACATAAAATATGACTATGGACATTTTTACTTGTCATTAAATTATCACAACTAGCATATTAAAAATATAGTGTATCCAAACAATTATTACAAACAGAATACCCACCCACATGCAAAAACAAAACTGAAACCTTTTTATTTTCTTCTGACAATCGCACCTCCTAAAGGAAGAAATGCATCTTGTTCTTGCATTGGAGAGTTCAGTTTGTAACCTAGGACTTGCTTGTCCTCAGTGCACAGAAATTAGATCAATCTGATACCATGGAAAATATTTGAACACCTTGTCTTAAAATATTTTATTCATCATGTTAAAATAAAATGTTCCATAATCTAATTTTTTTTCTTTTCTTTTTTCAATTTTTCCAATTTTTCGGGGAGGGGGAAGGCTTCAGGAAAAAAACGGGGGGGAAACGTTTTTTCCCTGAATTTTTCTGGTTTTTTTCCGGGCCTTCACATCTCTACTCTGGAGCACTGGAAAGGTAAGAATGAAGGGAAAAGGCTCAGTACTCTACCAAGTCTAAGCCCACCAACACTATTTAGAGGCTTGCTAGATAAAAAGTTCCCGATTAAGAAGTATTGCAGACCACTGTTATGTGGGTGCAGTATGGTGAAAGAGATGCTTTTAAAATAGGGGCTCTCTGGTGGAGAAGCTTCTGCTGTAAATTAAGTCTTGGTTACTGGTGACTTGGGGTCATGCCTAGTCTCCCATTCACTGCAGGTAATGGGTGGATCCAGCCACTCTGCTTAGCAAAGTTTGAAGACTTCCTCCAGCTTAAGTGGCTCTTCCCCCAGCCAGCGGAAAAGCTGCTCCTCTTGGAGAAAGACTCCTTAGGCTGGATGAAGGCTTCAAACTTTGCTGAGCAGAGTGGCTGGATATTCTATCCTGGCCCCACTGCTGGACCTCCTGATGGCACCTGGTATTTTTGGCCACTGTGTGACAGAGTGTTGGACTGGATGGGCCTTTGGCCTGATCCAACATTGGCTTCTCTTATGTGCTTATGTTCTTATATACCCCAATGGCTATCCAGCCACTCAAGCACATCATGAAGAGGCAGGGACAGGAAAGAGCAGGGATATGCTGCATACAAAGTTGTAGTGTACTCAAGCCCTCTACACCAAAGTTGACCAAGGTCAGAAGTGGCATGGCAGACTCTCATATACTGATTTGGTCCTAGCTGATGTCACTTCACATGTTTAAAGTGCTCATTTTAACACTGGATAGGGAGTAGTACCAGCAAAGATAACAGCAGTGTCAGAAAGATTTGTGCACTTCTTATCCAGATGGCTGCCCTACACCAAGAGCATACAGAATTTCTGAGTAGCTATACTTTGTCACTGTACTGTCATCTAATGTAAACCTTAAAAAAACCTCGGAAGGTAGTTAATACTTCCTTATCAGGCTGGAGAAAGATCTCATTATCCAACCTTTGATCTTTCCTTTGTAATTTGATTTTTTTTTAACCTAACATCTACAAGTAAACTTGCTTCTTCTCCAATGTGGGTTACTTTTCTACACATCTATTACCCTTTTATAAAGGATTAATCATCCAGTTTTAGAAAGGTAGATCAAATTCTCTCATCTAATATTATGTTCTAAAAATAATGTTAAGAAGGGCTATTTTGTCACAAAACAATACAGCTAAACTAATCTTATCTTGCTATCTAATAATGAAGCACTTGACCTCTTTGTTTTTAGAAACATTTTCTGATTTCCCTTAACACAAATAATATAATGTACAGAAGAATGAACTGACTGCTAAAATTACAGCTTTAAAGATGGATTTAATTTAGTTGAGCAATAATCACATATTCAGCTCACAGAGTAGAACCATTTAAACTGAAATAGTGAATAATTACTGTACAGAAGCAATGCAGCGCACAAAAAAATCCTACAGTACAAGAACAGGAAGCAGTGAAAAATAAAGTGAAAGACTTATTCTGTTCATTTTGCCATATCTATTCACAAACACAAAAGAACTAGAACAATTACTATATTTTCTCCAGGAAGTAATGAGCCTCATCGAAATTTATATCACAAATATGCCACTTGCCCCTCCCTGCCTCTCTTCACATCACGAACATTTTTAAAAATACACCATCTGTTAGAAACACTGTAAGATACAAAGCTTTTACTGGTCACATGTAACCAGGACTGTATTTTTGGAAAATGCTAGGGGGAAAAGAAATGAAGGACTTTATCTCTCCCCCCACCCTTTCTAAATTCTCACTCATTCTATCAACACCAATGATGAGTTCATGAATCTTCCATTGCTGCCTCCTTGGGAAAAGTTTTTGGTAAGAGTGTGTGTAAACTTTTAAAATTGAAATAAGATATTATTGACTATTTACAAATATTTCTTAATTATGGCCTTTCTTGAGTTATTGTTGCAATAGTCTAATTTGTTGAATTACAGCCTGCTGATATCGGTAGTTGGAAGCATGAATAATAAAAGGGTTTTCTACCCTCGTCCATGTAACATTTCTAAATATGCTGATAACTAAGTGTTAGGGGGTTTTCTTCGGTGCTTTTTGGAACTGGAGTGAACAATATGGTCAAAGAGTATTACGTTTGCAGCAATACGGTCCATCCTGTACAGATATATGATATCATATATTGGATTATTTATTTATTTGCTTGGATTTCTATCCCATCCTCCCCCTGCACAGCTGGGCTCAGGGTGGGTCACAACAACCGTAAACAACAATAATATCCCAACAATTTAAACAATCAAAACATGATTACAAATATAAGACTTACAATAAACCAGATGGCGATCTGTACAAGTAATAAAGATTCAGAGAAGGACTACCTGTATGAATGCTCAGATAAACCAAGTCCTGGGCAAATGGACAGGCCCACAGGCAACAGTACACAATAAATAGTGCCAAGAATTATATATTCAGGAGATGGCACTCTTGAAAAAGATGTTGGACAAAATAAATCAAGCTTTATCAAAAATCTACCATTTGTTTGCAGCTTTGAGTTGCTGTGTACTGAGCACTTGTCTGAGACTCACTGCTACTTGGATTTAATGATTCAGTAGCAAATTACAATCCACTTCAATGTTGTTGTCATTTTGACCAATAATCTTTTTCCAACTGTATAGCCCAAATCTTACAAGATTTCCTTATCTATTTCTTTTTATAAAGTGCACAATATCAGTCTCATGGTCCAAGACATGAAGTTGCTGGAGGTTCTGGTTAGTTAAGGAAATTTTTCTGAATAGACACCTTCCTGTAGTGAGGCCTTTTCCATGGCAGGAGCAGCAATAAGAGGGAGCTTTATGACAGTTTAGGACCACAATAGACAAGATACAGAGACATCTGTGAATAGATTTCCTGAGCATTGTCAGTGGACAGACCATAGTCACACTGTCTTCCCATCACCGATTTGGCTATGAATAATGATGGAGGTTAGTGTCATTTAATGCTTTCCCCTATGCCATTTCCTCAACCTCATATCCCTCCAAAGAGCTGCTATTTATCTCCCATACTGGAGAAAGTACAAAACCACCACACAAGTAACCTACATGTTTATTGCACTGGGACAAACAGCTGCTCCAACAAGATATTTGAGGCCAGGAAATAGGATAGCAGAAAATCAAGTCCCACAATCACCTGTATCATGACCTGACTCTGAATTATGCCTCTTGTGATGGACTGTCAAGGGTCAATGCCTAAAAGAGCCCAAGAACCTTTGAGTGAAAGGCTGTTTGAACGGAATTCTGTTGAGAGAGTCAGTTAAGAAATGAGAGTTGGAGACTGACAGCTGAAGACGAGGCAATTAAGCACTGACTGTGGACTGGGAAGGAGGCTAAGAGAGTCAGAGAATCAAGCCCCCCCAAGAGCAAAATAGTTTCTAGTAAAGAGAAGTGATCCCTGCCTAGTTACGTAGGGAATAGCTTCTAGAAAAGAGGAGCGATCCCTAGTCTGTGTATAAAGAAAGATGTAGGGGACTTGATTGTATGTTCCTGCCTTCTAAACTTCACGTGTTGGTGAAACTCAGAAACCTATGCTTGAGTGGTTAAGCAGAAACTGAAAAGAAAAGAAAGCCTCACTCCTCAAAGTTTTAAAGACCTTGTTGAATAGTTTACTTGTTGGCAACAAATTATCTGGTGTTTGTGTTTGTTTGTTTGTTTGTTTGTTTTTTTCAGTATAAAAATGGTTTCCTTTTACTGGAGATTCTTCACACACAAACAATACACACACAATTATACAGCTTCTAGGAAAATTTGATAGACAATCAAGAGACGTTTGCATGAGCAGGAGATCGTTGGGGGGCAATATTTACCTGTCCTGATGAGATGATGCGTCCCAGTGGAAAAATAAGGGAGACTAATAAGGAATGAGAATTATGCTAGGAAATGGAAATGGTGCTCTGAACTGGCAGAAGCAGATGTAGGGGACTTGATTGTATGTTCCTGCCTTCTAAACTTCACGTGTTGGTGAAACTCAGAAACCTATGCTTGAGTGGTTAAGCAGAAACTGAAAAGAAAAGAAAGCCTCACTCCTCAAAGTTTTAAAGACCTTGTTGAATAGTTTACTTGTTGGCAACAAATTATCTGGTGTTTGTGTTTGTGTGAATACAAAGTTACCTCAGTTTTAGTATCTGTTCACCTCTTACATCCTATACCTAATTCCACCTGACCTTTTCTCCTCCAAGTTAAATAAAACATTTTATTTAGTTTGAACTTTCAAAAGCTTCTCATATGCCATTTCAAAGTCAGAGTATAAGAAGGTGATTTTGTATAAAAAGCAACCGGGTGGGAGTCATAGACAAACAAATAGAGAAAATAGAGAAAAGTAGCTGCTTAGCAAGAAAAAAGAAAGAAGGAAAAGCCTGAATGTGAGGGAGGGAAGAAGGTGGCAGTGGTGGGATACGAAAATAAAACCCAAAACCAGTTTGTCCCAACACAAATACTAACTAAAATAAGAAAATATTGTATTAATTTGGGAGGAATTACCTCAGAATTCCTGTCAGAAATTGCACCACAATGCAGAACCAGAGAGACACATGGGGATAGTCAGGGACAGGAAGAAACTACAGCTGGGGGAAAACCTAGGCAGGAGGTAGAAATTATGAGAATGAAAATTGAATTGGCAAAAATAGAGGTAGAAAAGGCCAGGATTGAGGCAGAAAGAGCGCAACAAATACAGATAGCTAGAACTGCACAGCAGGACAGGGAAGCTGAGAGAGAACATGAAAAAGAAATGTATACTATTAAGATGAAGAAAATACAGTTAAAGACAGAATTGCCATCTTCACACAGAAATTGAGACAGTTCCAGAGTACAACAAAAGAAATTTCCTTGTTATCAAAAAGGGGATGATGTGGAGGCATTTTTCTTTAGCTTGGAATAAACTTGTAGAGACTTTGGGGTCCCAGATGAAGACATAATTATTTATTTGCACCAACAGATTTGTGGAGGACTGAGTGAAGTTTACTTGGATATGAGGGATGAGGAAACCTCTAATTATTTTCTCTTCAAAGAAAGAGTGAGAGTGAGGTATGGACTCACAGCTCAACAAAGTGGGAAAGCTTTTAGAGAAATTAGAAGAAAACAGGGTGAAACATACGCACAGCTAGGTTGTTTTGTAGACAGAGCCTTAACCAGTTGGATTGAAGGGAGTAAGGTAAAGACATCCGAAGAACTGAATGAATCGGCTGGAACAGCTTTATAGACAAGTTCCCACGTAGCTGAGATGGTGTCTGAGAAAGAAAAAATTAAAAACTGTAGATGAAGACGCCACTTTAATAGATGAAATAGAAGGGGACTTGGGAAGATCGCTTTTCCAACCAAGAAAAATAAAGCTTGGGGCACCTCAGAAAAAACAGCCAACTAAAACCAACCCTGCGAGGCAGAACACACCCGAGCCAAATAGAGAGAGAGGGATGCTGTGTTTTAGATATCAAGAAGAGAGACATATAAAATTCCATTGTCCAAAATTAGAGAAAGGAAAACCTTAGTAAGACTTCTCATTTAGTTAAAAGGACTGAAACAGTTACAGAACTCCAACCAAACCCTGTACCTGAAGAAGCTCAAACAGAAAGACCTGCTGGAGTATTACAAGTATGGAAGGTACAGGAAGATTTAAACAGGGAACATATGGAGTCAGTGGAGGTTAACAGCGAAGAAGTATTTGGTTGGAGAGATACAGGGGCAGAAGTTACCTTAATAAATCCAAAATTTGTAAAGAAAGAACAGCACTTATCAGGAAGAAAATGCAGAATCAAGGGAATCAGTGGTCCAGAATCTGAAGTAAACTTGGCAGAGATTCCCATTAAATACAAAAGATTCCAGGGCAAGTGGATAATAGGAGTGTGGGGAGAATTGGAAGTTCCAATAATAATAGGGAATGATTTGGCTTCACAAGCCAAATTAGTTAATGTAGTAACCAGGAAAAGACCACAAAAATGCAGAGGATAAGAAGGTAATTTTGTATCTTCCCTCAGTTCCCTCAGTTTATATATAATAAAGTGTCTGGGTGGGACAGCCATAGATAAACAAATAAGAAAAAAATGTAGAATAGGGTCTGTTCAGCAAAAAAAGAAGACAGAAGGGAAAATCCTGAGTGTGAGGGAGGGAACAGGGCAAGATCTTCATACCTCTCCTCAGCATTAACTGAATTAAAATCACTAGCTGTTTAGCAGCAAATACCACATGGAAGATCCATTCACTGATCTCTATGTATTGTAGACAAAGGAGGAATGAAACCTAGGAAGTTGTGATAGTAAGTGAAACTACTGTATGACCCATTCCCAACTAATGAGAGAAGAAAGAAAGGAGTAATTATGGTATTGGGTTTTCTGATAATTTTTTCCTAAAGTCATTGAGAAGAAGCACAAGGTTAGCTCTAGCATGACAGCTGGTTTTAAGGACACAGTCACCCACGTTTCCTCTTTTCCCACCTTTTATAGCATATGAAGTAGCAGAGAGACACTGGCCCTGTTCATACGAGGGGTTTTGGTCCGGGAGCGAGACAGAACGGGGGCGGAGCAAACGGGCGCGATCCCACAGCAACATCCGGGAATCGTTGCCTGCCCGTCCCCGATCCGTCCCTCCCGCCCAAAAACCCGCACTAAAAAGAACCACCTACCTGGGTGGTTCTTCCGAAGTAGAGCGCCTCAAACCAACCGTGGGATCGGCCGGTGCGTCCTTGCGCTGGCACATCCTGGCCCCCGGCCGAACTGCGCATGCTTAAGCATGCGCAGTTCGGCAGCCTCCCCCTTCCCTCCGACTCTTCCTCCCCGGCATCTGATCATGCCAGGGAGTGATGCGCTGCGGCTTCGGGGATCCGTGGGATCCCGCCGCACCGTCGCAACTTTGGTGCGGCTTTTAAAAGCCGCGCTTTTCACTGTGTTTTCCCTGCCATGTGGCAGGGGCCTCTGAGATTCAAGTAATACTATGGAGTAGGTTCCTAGGTTATACTCTTCTATAAGGAGTCAATGTTTAGAGAATACAGAAACTGAGTTAGTTCAGAATTATCTCATGCTCATATTTTAATCAAGATTTCCCTGAATTTCATATTGTATATGCATATACAACCTACAGAGAGAGAGAGAGAAACTTTTTTCCCTAGGATCATGCAAACTGATTTGGGCTTCTCCCAGGAATGGTACAAGGCAAACAAATGTATGACCTGAACAATCACAGATACCAGAAGTTTGCATTATTGTATAATAATAATAGTAACAACAACAGCAACCCCAGCTGTATCTTGTGATGGCCAGAATTATGCAGCCTTCACAAGTGTGTATACAGGTAAGTTGTTATCAATGAGGTGGGTTGAAGGGGATCAGCTGCATGAGCAAAAACTATATTGCCTATTTTGAATCAAAGTATTCTATCTCTTAGGCAACTGTTCTTGAAATACGTCAGATGTATGAAGAACAGGGTTACATTAAACAGCTGCCCTTAACTACATGGAAGCAAAAGGATGATAAACTGGGTAGTAAACAGCAGTAGGAAGACTGGGACACAATTATGATGAATTGCTCAGAATACCGAGTTATTGTCATAACTCTAGTATTGATTCTGTTGTTTTTTCACATCTCTTCCTGTGCAATGATCTTTTTTCTATCTTTTCCCCCCAGGTAAAATGTCATGCCTTTGCTGCCATTTCCAATGCGCAAGGTGAAAGATTAATAAAATAGAAGTACAACTGATAATATTGTCTATTCTTTAAAATTCATCTGTTTTTGGAAAATAAAACTAATAATATTTTATAATATGTAATATTATAATATATAATATACATTTTTAATAGAACTCATATAATAAAAACTTTGTAGGTATAGTAAAAACTGCATACTAGAAAATACTAGCAAACGAGAAAATAAGATTTTTCTTTGAAGAAGATAGTCTAAGAAAAGTGATTCCAATTTTAAAAATCAACTTAAATGCAACGTTTCGGTGACTACTCTTGCTTTCTCAAGGCAGTAACCATAAAAAAAGATCTAATCTAGAAAAAAAGCCTACCACCTCTCTTCAACATTTAGTGCACTAAAATCATTGTTTGTCCATTCAACTTATAATAGGTTTTCTGGGGTGACAAGACTTTCCAGACAGAAACCCCTATCAAGCCTTGTAGCATCATTTGAGTTTTTTCCAATAGATACTGCTGTCCATCAGAAGAAATAATTAGTGGATTATGTATGAAAAACGTCATCCTATCAGTTCACTGCCTGACTTGAATAGCTCATATAAAGCAACTCATTGATGCCATGCGTACTCCCTGTCTTGAGATATGACACAACACTACACCCTTTGGGAGTTTCTCCCCTGTTCGTAAACAGCATTGCACATCTGTGTTTGACAGACGCAGAGAACAGCAGACTGTTCAACATTCATTACAAAAAGGAGGCTATGTAGGTGAAAAGTTAAGGCAGAACCTGGACTCCAGTTATCCTGCCCTCCCTGCTTTCAGTGCAACAAACAGCCTCGACGTACTGGATTTTCTGGAACAGAAAGAAGTTTTCAGTATTGGAATCTGTGCAACAAAAACAGATGGGATTTACTGAGCACAGAAGCATTTAAATTAATATTTGATAAAAGCAGAACATTTGAATTAACTCGAATTGATGCATCTGTCTCTATTGTCTGAAGATGCAAAGTTCATGGCTCTCTCTTTTTTTAAATAACCTTGCAAGAGAAGAATAATCTAAAGTGCCATTGGGAGAGCCACACCAATGATTTGGAATAACTGGGGGCAAACTGGAAGCAAGCATCAACAAATGAAGCAGCAGCAGCAACAAATGAAACACAGTACAGAAAAAGAAATCACAAAGCAACCATGCAGAATGCATTTCTAATAGAGAAAGCTTCCTACCTGGGGACTGTGTCTCCGTATTTGAAGGCACAGCATGCAGAAATGGTTTTCAGATCTGTCATCCACTAGGTAAGTTTTGATTTTAAATAAAATAATTTTAGCTTGGCTCATAAGAATAATATTCCTCTCATTTTATGGCTATACTATCAGTGAATTTCAATTGCATCCTTGTTCACACTGAGACTGATTCTCAAACCTTGAAGGTAAATATTTTTGCTCCATTTCCTGCATTGTACAAATAACTGTTGTATCTTTTTTTTTTAACAAGTTGCCATATTAAACTCTTCACAGCAGGCTTCTACTAGAACTGTTTGCAAAAATTTAAATTGTTCAATTACTGTCTATTTAAAGCTTAGATATGTAAATGGTACCCACATGTATAAAGCTACACCTCATTTACTATTTGCAAAATAATATTTACTGCAATTCAGTATCTAATGCAAGCTATTAAAGCAAATAATGTAATACAATGGCAGCCTCACGTTTTAAAGGCATGTTTTATTAAAGTAAAACCTATGCTTAAAATACACTAGCTAAAGCAACCAAAAGTGTCAATTATAGTTTGGCTGTGAAACTATAGTAACTGAAGTAAAAACACAGTGTTAAACAATGAAGGTTTAACATACACTTTCAACATAAGTTGAGGATAAGTGTTCAACAGTATTACAGGTTACATCTGAATATATACATTTTTCTGCAAAAACACTGGTAAAGTGGTATTATGTACCGCAAAATAAACACAGCATATCATTTCATAGTTCAAATCTAGTACATAGCAAGGATTTGACAAGATCCATTAGTCCAAAAACAAAAACTGGTGGACTATTGTGCATCTTGTTAAAAGGTATTTGGAACTGGCCAGAAAAACAACAACACTCAGTTCAGTAAAACATCTGGCCATCATTTTATTATATTGAAAGTCTCTCTCTCCTTTTTCTCCCTCATATGTTTCCTCACAACTTTTCTGTTGAAGCCTGTTAAGATGATCTCCATGGTCTTATATTTCTCAGCTGCTTTGTCTTTTCTCACACCAAGTACATACATGCAAAGATTATGGAATTTTTAGTCTCTGAGGTAAAACTTAAGAGCCAACACTGAGGAGTCATGCCCAAGTGGGGGAAAATAGCCCTTGTACCAATAGGTGTGGGAATCCTACCAGAATGCTGAGCCCGAGTCATCCTCTGTGGATTCACATTCCCTTCCATCCTAGTTAGCACTTCATCTATAGATGTGAAACCCTTTCAGAAAACTACTGGCGCTACTGCCATAAGTAGCAAAGGAGGAAGTATTCTGGATTTCAAACTACTTTTGCCCACCTCTTCAGCATTACTCAGCTGGCATGTGGCAGGGAGGTTTCCAATTTAATTAATCTCCCAAATAGCTAGCATCCATAAGGGCTAGGAATAGCAACCTGCATTTCACTTTTCTACTGCTATTTCAAGCTTTGACCCCCAACAGTGAAAATGGCAAAAAATTTCTGATTCAGTTGAACATAACTTACTGTGGAAACATTTTTCAGGAGACATAGAAACAATAGCACACTACATCTGTTTACCAGCATCCGTTCTGTCAACCCATAAGGGTTACAAAGGGTTAAATGTATCTATAAGGGAAAAGCTTGTCTTGTCTAAAAGATTTCCATTTGCCATGGGTGAAAAAGCTGAGAGTTTGCCAGCAAACAGTATCAAATATTAAAACACTAAAATGTTAAGAAGACTGATGACTCAGCAACTAAGTTCACTTGGTATAACACAAGGGCAAGTTTGAACAAAAAAATCAACCTATGAATTACACATAACATTAAAAACCTACTCCAAAAAAGTACCACTTCAGAAATCCTATTCAGTTTGGAGCTTCTGTGCTCCAAACAAAAAGATCAAGTAAAAATGGGTTTTGAACATGAATTTACCAATTCTACATGACTATTAATGCCATAAAGATCAATGAATGGCAAGGGTCTTTTAATTATATAGCATGACTCTTTAAATCTGAATTAGAAAACTCAAACCGCTGAAGGTTAAAGTATTTTAGGACCCATAAATAAAATATGCATGCCCATCACAGAGGGCTTCTTAGCACAGTTTAACATAGCATAGAACCAATCTGCCCCTTGTTCCAGATGCAATGAAATAGCAGGGGGAAGTGGACATATAAAGGAGGGGAGTATATGGGTCAGGAAACACACAATCAGGTACAGAGAACACATTAAAAATAGATAAATTTCAATGGGCATTTTAAAAAACAGTACAAATTACAGTGTGGAAGTTCAGCTTCTAATCGTTACCTATACCAAGTGTCTTTTGTGTAGACCACGTGGAGCAGCTTTTTTAAAAACCAAGTTTCGATGTAGCGCCAGTCTCTGGCAAAGTCCAGCGTACATAAGCCCTAAAATAATGCTATCATCATAGCATGAAATAATGTGATTTAAATAGCCAGTTTTCAAGGTAATACTATTTACTGAGAATAAGAGAGATTCTTTGTAATACAATGACTGCGTACAAGTATCTACACTGAAAGCAATTCAAGAGTGAAGATACTCAAGGATCTTTATTACCAAAACGTAAGCATTTAATAAGCTACATACTTCATAGGCTAATCTGACACAAAGCAAGATTTCCGGGAACACATAACGGTTCTGATAATTAGCTCAAGATTATAAATTCAGCTATTGACGGAATCAGTAATAGAGTCCTGAAGTTTTTGCTATCAGTTCTTCAGTCATTCTGAAAATACAAACAAAGAATATATATTCATTTAAAAGGCCAAATTTGTTAACTGCATGAAAGGAAGTACTTTAAACAGGGAAGCAAATAAAGAATGCCAGTTCATATTTTTTGGCTGCCTAGGTGCATCTGCTACCTCCTCTTGCCAGGAGGTGGCAGCACCACAGCTACTTCAGGACTGGGCAGCTGCTGCTAGAGCAACTATGTTCCTGGGCTGCCGCCTCCTGTCAGGAGGTGGTAACAGAGACACCAGTGCTGCTATCACAGTGGGTGCTCAGTGGTGAGATGCCAAACACCAGCTGCCGAAACAGCTGTCAGTTATATTTTAATCCCATTTATTTCTCCAAGGAGCTTAAAGCAGTGTACATGATTCTCCCTACTTCCATTTTATCCTCATAGCAACAGCGTTAGGTTAGAGGGAGCAAGGTTAGAGGGAGCAGAAAAATCTGGCATGCAGAGTCCAGAAGAAGCTGTCAAAACTCTAAACTCTATTGTAAGTCCAATGGCAGAAGAAGCTGTCAAAACTCTAAACTCTAATGCTCAGCCACCTACTAACTCCTGCTGCCAGGCTTTGGACTTTTTATACCAGCAAGCCCTCAGCGGTTGCATAAGTAGCTGTATTTGCTTGCTGCATGGCTAAAGGCACCCTGACAGGATAAGGGGGCATCAGGGCCACTGCTGCAGTGGCACTTGGCTACTCAAGCCATTCCAGTGCCTCTGACACCTCTGACAAGGGAGGGGCTGGGGCTGGCGTCAGCATGCCGTAAGGTGGCTCATCTGCCCGGGCTTCTGGCAGGAACCACTGTCACTGACCCCCAACCCATCCTCTGCCACCTGCATGTGTGCCCTTCGCCCTGCTACTTGCTTGCACGAACTCTGCCTCCTGTGCTCCCCAACACCACCACTGAAGAGTGTACACGTGATGCCAAGTGGTACTCCTGATGGTCACAGCAGCAACGCCCCCAGCTGCAAACACCACCCAGTGCTGTTAAGGAAAGGTGGTTTGTGAGTGTGGGTAGGAAGAGAGATGTGAGCGGGGGTTACAGTGGTGAGCCACGAAGGAGAGCCGGGCCAGTGGATACTTTCTGCCCAGCGCTCCTGAAAACCTGCAACTGTCTTCCGGAGGGGCCACAACTCAGTAGTAAAGAATCTGCTTTGCACTTGCAGAAGTTCCCATCTTCAATCCCTGGCATCTCCAGATTAAAGTAGGATCAGAAAGTAGGGAATGTGAATGACCTTGAGAGCCTGGAGACAATACTGATTTCAAGAGACCAATGGTCTGACTCAGTATAAGGCAGTTTCATGAGTGTGTTCTCCTCCTCCTGTGAGGAGGCGGCAGCAGGGCCTGACAAGTTTCTTTTCCAATGAAACCAGTGAAACAGAAATAATGAAAATGAATCAGTGTAATAAGAGATATAATGAAAATGAATGAAGCTTTAGAAACTTTTTAAAAAACCTGCACATCCTTACAAATGAGTCCACATTCATGACATAATCAGAAATAAGGAGATCTTTTCCTGATTTCTGCAACCCTTTGCTCTTTTATTAATTCTTTTTGAAGCACTGTAATTGTGGTATAGCTACTCTACAGTGGTATTTGCCACTTATTTGGATTGCAAGATGTCTGCATATTAATTGCTACCCCAAAGGAACAGTACAGATTTGTCATTACATACAAATTGAGAACAAATTTATCCACAATTACGTTCAAAACTATTGTTCATTTTTCTAAAAATGTGCGATGCTCATGCCTCTAGTGATACCAAGCACACTTCAAAACCTAAAAGAATTGGAGGGGATGTATGAAGGAGGGTGTGGGCAAAGTTTAAAAAACAGAATGAGAATAAAAAAGAGGAGAGAGGTACATAGAATACTGGAACCAAGAGGAAAGGGTTGAAGGTGAACAGTGGTCTTAGCAAATGTAAGGACTGGAAACTGGCAGTGGCATCCTAGAATTAAATTCTTCCACACACTACCTGTTACACTGATGGACTGAGGATGCTTGTTTCCAGAGCCCCCCGCATACGGAAAGAGTTTATTCTCTGGTCTCTTTGGACTCAACAGAGAAGGAATGTGAAGAACTTCTCCTCAAAATTGTTTTCCCCAAAAGTAAAGAAGTAATAAAGGAGTCCAAATGGGTTTTTGAACTCCCAAATTGCTGGCTTCAATGCCCCTGCTGTGTGTGCACTGAAACAGAAGAGTACCAGTAAATAAAGGGGAGGGGTCTTTTTCTCCCCTTCACTTAAAGTGAGAAATATTTCTTCAAGCGAGACAAGGATATAGTGTAAGAGAAAGACATATAGCTGGATTTAAAGTATCTCAAACAGAGCTCACAGGATAGGATGGTTCTGCCTTCCTCCTCCCAGATGCTGGGGTGGTGGGGTCTTGCAGTGTGACAGGAGAACTGGAAAGTTGTCCCTCCCCCTTCATCAACATAAGCACCCTTCTGCTAAGATCAGAGCTTTCCTGCTGGTTCACCACCACCACCTTTGGATCCAAGCCACAGTATTTTTTTCTCTCCAGAAGTGAGTCTGCTATTCTGACTGTAGCTATGCCTGGTTAAGTAGCCCACTAAAAGGAAAGTCAGTGTAGCCTTTCCCTCAGATACCTAGCTCTTTCTCATAGATTAGGCCAACTAAACTTGATTTTGCGGGGGACGAATTACCCCTCTGACAGGCTTCCTTAACAGAAGTTATATACAGTGACAGAAATTCTGTCTTCTGTTACTTATTGCAGCATGGGCTTGGATGCTAGGTAACTGTTTCCCTCAGACTTCTCTCCTCTCCTGCAGTGCTTGCTTTCTCTGCCACCAACACTTGTGCTTGTGCAAGATCAATGTTCTTCAAGGTGTCCTTGCACACACAAAGTACAAACAGCAAAGGGAGCAAGCACTGCAGCACAGGAAAGCCTCTGCGGCAGCTGGAGAAAAGTACAAGGGGAGCAATGTCATAGGATTCAAACCCAGATTGTACATAAACTGTAAATTAAACTCAGCCCAATAAAAATGCGTGTTCATTTCAAATCCTGCCTGAAAAGTATGGCAAGAATTTTAGTCAGAGGTCAATTACTACAAACTAAATGGAAGAATCAGGTCTGCTTTTTTATTATTTTTGTCTACTCCTGTGGGGTTTTGTCATTTGTCAACAGTGTTGCAGATTTTTAAATTTAAGTACATGTCATCAAAAGATGTTTCATTTAAGTGTCACGAGAA
The DNA here is from genome assembly GCF_001447785.1 of Gekko japonicus. Taxonomy (NCBI): domain Eukaryota; kingdom Metazoa; phylum Chordata; class Lepidosauria; order Squamata; family Gekkonidae; genus Gekko; species Gekko japonicus. The sequence continues at coordinate 854,939 of NW_015164683.1, forward strand.
TTTCACATAGAACTTGTGTTTGCATTGAAATCAGTAAATACATCTGCTGATACTATTAAACAAAACTGCAAATTACATTTGTATTAAAATATTTTAAGATAAAAACTTGTTGCAAGAATGTCATGCCAGTCTGTCAAAAAGAAAAAGAATACAGAAAAATAACTAGCTTCTTCAGCAACAGCTTTCTTTTCATCAGACCTCTAACATTCAATATATCATATGGCCACCTGTTCTCTAACCACAATGTCTGTTTATCAAACCCAGTGTCAGCCCGAGCATAAGTCACATTCAGCTGGCTGATACAATTTATACAAGCATGTGTAGTTATATCCCAAAAGCAGGATTCACCTTTCTAGCTATGTGTTGACTCTTATCAGGCACCTCAGATTAGATATTGTTGACAAACCCATGCTCATCTTGAATTTTCACAACTCCCAAGACCTGTAACAGACCAACAACCTAGATTTATGAAGAGCTACAGCTAAGTGCAAAATACACATACTTGACACTTATTAACTAGACTAATTAAGAAGTTGTGGAAGAAATAACATGTCCCCATGTCAGATTAGGCATATGTGATTGGCTAATTTGACAGTGTGGTCTTTATCATTTTCTTCTGCATTGTACTACAAGGCTATACTAACAGTCATCAAAACATGATGCGTGTGTTCGAATCACCCTGTTTCTTACCACGACTATACAGGAATGTTTTCACACTAAGACACTGATTGATAGCATCAACCATGATTTCTGAAAGTATGTATTTATTGTTTATCCAATATTATCCATTCTGCCAGCTGTTAATGAAATTAACATTTTTGCTGCCACAAACAGACACTGGAAGTTGACTGATCTGAACGTTTCCAGAGATAAGGAACTGATGTTGTCCTCCCACCGTGTAGGATAGCCAGCATGATGTAGTGGTTAAGAGCGGCAGGCTCTAATCTGGAGAACTGGGTTTGATTTCCCAGTCCTCCACATGAAGCCAGCTGAGTGACTTTGGGCCAGCCACAATTCTCTCAGAACTCTCTCAGCCCTCTATACACCACGAGTTGCCTGTTGTGGAGAGAGGAAGGGAAAGGCAATCATAAGCTGCTTTGACACTCCTTAAAATAGATAAAAGTGGGGTATAAAAGCCTGCTCTTTCCAATTTTTTCCTTCTATTTTTATTCTCTCTTTGGCCTCATAAATTGCAATACCTCACAAATAACTTATGTGATAAATTCTTTAGTATATTTGCATTGTCGTCTCTTTGTCCCACAGGGTTGCTGAGAGCCAGTAAAGGGCCTCAGGGCAAAGATTTCCTCAGGGCATCTCTTCAACACCCAGACATAAAACAACCCAAACAGCAGCTCCAAAAGTTCCTGGAAGACATATCTGTCCCTGACCTATTTCAGTTTGGTTTCAGGCCTGGGTGTAGACTAGAGACTGCTTTGGATACACTAGTGTGCAATCTTTGTTTAAAAGTTGGACAGGGGTGGACATCCCCTATGACCCACTCCAGTCAATATCCTGGCAGCAGCAATGTACCAACTGAAGTTTCCAAACACTTCTCAAGAAGTGTTTGTAGAATGCATTGCTTTCAGAAGGTGTTGTAAGGCTGTCAGATTTGCCAGGGCTCGAGGTTGCAGGCATTTCCTTGAGGAAGGGATTAATGGGTTTTACTGTATTGTGTATGTTTTTAATTTGGAATTCTAAGCCTCCTTTAGCCACAAGGAAAAGGCAGAGAATAATTATTTTAATTAATCACATTAAAACAAATGTTTTAAAACTTGCAGGATTACATGGTCCGCTGAAGTGACCAGGACCCCGAGAACTTCATTTCCCTAGCTCCCCATTAGTAGTACTGTCAGACCACTGTTGCTATTTCTATTTGAGTTTTTAATTTGAGTTTCTTCATGGCTGTCCCTGGATACCCCTCCCATCTACAGTTCTTAAGTAATTCTTCTTCTTAGTATAGTAATCTGTTCTTTGGGCCAGATAATTTTGGGGAGGAGGCAAACCCAAGCACAGAGACTTTTGCTAGAGTACAAAAGAAAACAGGCAACAAAAACAAATAAAATTACTTGTCTATGGAGAGAACACATGAAAGAAATATGCACATTCAGTATTATTTTAAACAATTATAAAAAATAAACAACCCTAAACAGTGAAGGACATCTGTGGGGAAAATGTAGTCTTGTGGACTCACACAGTGAACAATGTGATTAACAACTGCTTAACAAGTTACTAAAGGTAAAGATTAGGTAAAGGTTTCTCTTTCTCGAAAGCCAGTCAAATCCAACTCTAGGGGGCGGTGCTCATCTCTGTTTCCAAGCTGAAGGGCCAGTGCTGTCTGAAGACATTTCCGTGGTCATGTGGCTGGCATCACTAAATGCCAAGGCACATGGAACACTGTTACCTTTCCACCGAAGCAGTGCGTATTTATCTACTTGCAATTTTGTCAGACTCAGGCTGTTACTGGGATGTTTACCTCGTTATTTACTACCTGCTTGTACCCTGCTGCTTCTTGCCCATCTGGTTCTCTTTCCCAGACCCCTTATCTATTGCCCTTGCTGACATGACATTCCTGGGGGGAGGGGAGTGTGAATGTGTGTGAATCTGATTGAACGTAGGAGTTAGAGATGTGCTGCTTTGTAACTCTTCCCAAAACATGCACCTCAAGGGGGGAAGGTTCACAGACTCTCGTCCTTGAAGAAGATAAGACTTTGAATGGCTAGGATGTACCCATATATCTGTCAGGGGTGCTAGTTTCGCTTTGTGTGCGTGATGTAAGACTGGAATGTGACTTTTGGTTATATCCTGGGACCTGTTGCTTTGCCCCTTAGTTCTAACAAAGACTTTCACCTTTGAAGCATCTCAAATATCTTCAATAAAGTTTCCTTCAAAGAAACAGTGTTGAGAGTGAGTTGATTGAGGGCCTGACAAACTTCTTGCTTTCAAACTGCTAGGTTGGCAGGGGCTGGGGCCAGAGACAGGAGCTCACACCATCACACGGCACTAGGGTCTCGGACTGCCAAACTATAGACCTGCCGGTCTGCAGCTCAGCGTCTTAACCTCTGAGCCACCACAGCCCCACTAACAAGGTACTAGCTCCCTTCTAAAAACACAAGCACAGAGCACTAATCAGAACAGGGCACAGAATGAGGAAAGTCCCCCAAATCAGCAGCCAGACACACTCAAAATAATACAGTGCACAGTTATAATATTCTATAATCTTAGTAGTGCCCCCTACTTAACAGGATGCTTATCATTTCAAAGATCCTATTTCCAAAGTCCATGCTTTTCTATAAAATCTACTGCTGGAATTTTAAATTAGGAAAGAGCTTTCAAAAATGCTTTAAAATTCATAGTTCTTAGTATGGCCACAGTTTCTAAGCACTGTTCTTCCATCATATTGCATTTTTCTATCCTTGGGAGGAAATTTACATTTGCTGCACACAACTTCTACAATCACTGCAGCAGAAGGACAAGTGAAGCAGCACTTTAGAGGACTTTGAGTGAACTGTTTTGCAAAGAAGCAGCTCTAAGTCTAGTAAAACAGCCCATTATATTAAAAACATGAAAAACAATAAAGAAAACTTGAACATAAAGTTAAAACCATGGTGACCTATACGCCAATGAACAGGTAGCAATACAGATCAGTCACTGTAAATTAAAATTCTATAGAAAATACTGATGTTTTATTCAGAAGTTTCATTAAGACCACCAACACGTAACAGAGTACCTTCCTACTCAGTACCAGAGGCATGAAATTTGGCATTTAAATGAAAAGCAAAGGTCTGTCTGTCATCCCATCACCAGCAGCCAGTGGTGTCAACGGCATCAAGGAACACAAGGAAGGGTTTTTGTTAGAGTGGGTGGGGCTGTGTCAGTCAGTTCATTGATTTATGCCTTTTCTTGTTGTAACATCAATTACAATTACACAGTAAAGTAGTGAAGTGCCATCCTACATTCTTGCCACTACCTATTGCTGATTTATATTTGCCAGCCCAGAAAGGGCACAGCTAAATGCTATGGCAATTGCACTAATGTTTTTTCTAGTGTTAAAGGGCAGTAGCTCCAACAGCTATCATAAATTTCCAGTCAAGGAAACACAGTACTGTACTACAGCAGATGTATCCCATCTAATTCTTCTCCCTGCTTATTTATTTTATTTAAAACATTTATATCCCACCTTTCCACCCAAATAGTCCCCAAGATTGTGAACATCAAGGCATTAAAACATTAGTGCTCCACACTAAAATGGGAAGAGGGTGAATGTTGACTGTCACAGCACTACATTTTCTAGTTAGCTGCTCTAAGGAATTAGAGGAGCAGAGGAGTATCTGGATGGGCTGGGACTCAGGAGGAGGCACTTGGGAACACTTACTTGCCAGGCCTTCCAAGGTCCCTAATATACAAAACCTACCAACTTTAAGCATTCAGTCCTGCCAGCACTTATATGATATGAAACTGGCAGTCTGAGCTGCCTACAGCCAACCAGCACAATGAGGCCTAGCAGAAAAACCCTTACTTTACTAGATACAACAACAAACAATTTAAGCCATTCACAAAATGTGTTCAAAGATTGCCAGATTACACATTTTGCTATTATAATCCCCAGCAGTCTCTTTGCCTCAGTGCCCAAATGAAGACCCAAGATGATAACAATTATTTATGTTTTTTTAAAAGCTGATCTACATCATCAATTAATTATGCTAATATTGATTGAGGGTGGGCTGCGCTAGGCAGCCTGTCCATGACTGCCTTTGATCTGGCAAATCCACCCTGGCTCTGAACTCAGCCAGCAGCTGCAATTGGCCAGGTTTATCCTTACCTGCACATAAAGTGCTTTGAGTTGTCCAACCCCAGCCCCCTACCCTGATGAACCAATTAAGCCGCTACCAAGTTCACGAAGATGTTGCTCAGCACCAAAGGAGCTCCTTCCCAAGCCCCATCCCACCACTCAGCATTATGCCTTCCATCATGCTCGATGGCTCAGGATGCTCACCGCTTATCTCTACCTAAATGAGCAACCTGCTCTAATCCTGCTAAACTAGTTAAGGCCTAAACAGCCTGAGACCAGGCCTACTTAATCATAAATTCACTTATTTATTTAATTGATAAACTATTGCTACCACCAGCCTGGACATCACAAAGCAGGCGAAAAAGGGCCTTGCCCAAGTGCCAATCTGAGAGAAGACCCCAAAAATTCCTGCTTGGCCTCAAGCAGCGACCAGCTAAACCTGTGATATCAAGGGTGGGTTGGTGTGTCAGAGGCAAGCTGCTAAAGCTGAAGCATGAGGTGAGAGAGGAATAATTAACTATCCTGCCCACCTACCCATTGGATGGCTGCATCCTTGCCAGCTAATCCAACCTCAAGCTTCCTTTGGAATTGGACTGGGGCAAATCAACCATGGCTCTAACAGCACTGAGTACCTCTTTCTGTGCTTTGCCTGAAAGTCTGGTCTTTGTTCAGTATGGTGGCTCATATCAGAAGCTCTAAGGTAAAAATATTAATTACAAAAATCTGACAAGCTAAAATGTGAAGATTATGCTTTGAAGAGTGAACGTTATCAAGTTATATTTAGACCAGCTAATTTTAACCATCATATTGATGCCTGAATTTCCTATGTAGATTGCTAGATTGTTCCCTCATCTGAAGTCTGAGCTTCTCTTAAATTCCACCCTCCTTTCTTATGCCACTTTCAACACAAAACATTGAAGAGAAAGGGTGGTGCTCAAGAGTTTATAAAGTTGAGGAGGAGGTTGGAAAAATGAAATAAATAGTGAGCAGGAAAAGAACAGATAATTAATGAGGGGTCTGGTATGAATGAGAGGAGAATGTAGGTGGGAAAAGGGTTAGGCAAAGTACACAAAGAGACAATGGAGAAGCCTTACAGAAAGCTGTGATTTAGTACTTACTCACAGTCCCCTTACTTTGACAACTATAGGTCACAGCAAACTGTTCAGCAAAATATAAGAAATCAGTACTGTACAGACTGTCAGATCTGTGCTGCTTTCAATTATATGAAGAACAATTTCTGTTGTACAACAAGTAATACATTCAGTAAATAATAATAAATTCCCTTCTTGATGTTCAACAATGCTATGCCATTTAAATTCTGCCCTAGCAAACACTATTAAGTGCATGCAGGGACAGAGTAAAGACTCTAAAAACACCATTAGTATGGTTATGTGAAAACAGGCAGAAAATGTAGCTACTGTCCCAAAGATTTACTGTACAATCCTGAATATGCCTAAATTGTGGAAGATTGTGAAAATAACTTGATATGTTGCTCACAATTTTGACACATAACTATCAGACAATACAAAATCAGCCAGCACAGATTAAGGACATTAAACCCACTGACAAAGATCTGCTACCTAGTGGTGCACTAATACAGCCAGCTGAGTGTGGACCTGAACAGGGTACCTTCATCACTGTAACTCATAGCCTACAGAAACATGTAATCAACAAAGGGCCATGCAGGAGATCCTGCTTTGTCTGGAGTTCTTGTCCTTCCATTGCAATATTAACAGGAGGCAGCTGCTCCAGTTCCAAGCACTGCCGCAACGGCACCAGCTGTGCCCTCCTATCAGTACTGAGGCCTACAGGGCTCTCCTGCTGTGCTTACACAGAGACTCTCAGAAGGCTATACTATAAGGCAACCAAAAATCACCTTCCTGTTTAATGTGAAAAGAAGTGTGTCTTATTCAGTGCTGATGGTATTTTAGAAGGCAACAACTGCAAAGTAATTCTGTCAAGTTTACACTGTACAGTGAACGTTTGAATATTACAGTGCTGTTCTGGACATCCCAGTTCTCTGTGGTGAAGTCTGTTACCCTTGTAATTGTAAGCATCTTTCTTGACAAGTTACAACAATGTAAGGAAAGGGGGAAGAAATAACACATTACTAATAAAAGGGCTAATTACTATTTATTTATGAAAAAATTATATACCACCTCTCCAGAGACTTCCTAAAGGCGGCTACCAATTTAAAAAATAAAACGAATAAAACTTGTCAATGAAGCCAATTAAAAATAAAATTATCCCGGTCTTTTAAAAAATCATTACGTTCACAGCACACATGCACCCCCCAAAAAAACCAAACAGTGCATCAGCAGCATAAAACAACATAAGAGCAAGTCATACAAATATCAAAAATGTGAGATGCATGCAATTAAAAGTCAGGAAAACATAACATTTTAACTGGCTACTTAAACACTTATACAGCACATGGGTGATATGATCAATATTACACAGCCTCCAAAACCAACCTGAAAGTCATATTTTAGACTTATGGGAGCTTCTGGATGGTTTTCAGCAGTAAGGAAAGGCCGTTACTGATGTATCAGCCAGACCTGATAAAAGGAACTGTATGCCATATAGGAGACCTGAGCTTCCAACCATGGGCCAGGATCCAGGAACACCCCTCCTAAACCTCTCTTTCAGGGTGACTGCAACCTCTTCTAGGACAAGTTGACTGAATGGCTTTATTACTGGCCAACAGCACTTCAGTCTTGTCTAGACAGATTCTTTTAGTTTATTGTCTCCTCCCTTCCATTACCTTTTCAAAGTGTTTGTTCAGCCCTTCCTCAGACCAACAAGCTGGGTATCATCTGCATACTGATGGAATCTCACTCCACAAATGATCTCTCCCAGTATTTTCACAGAGATATTGAAAAGCATGGGGGACAGGACAGACCCCTAAGGGTTCCCACAGCAAATATTCCACAGACTTGAGCAGCAGTTCCCCCAGCACCCCTTTTGAAATCAGACAGCCAGGTAGCAGTGTAGGCACCAAATGTAAGTGCATCCATTTTGAATCCAAAAGTATACTAAGGTGAAGAGTATCAAAAAATTGCTGAGAGGTCCAGGAGAATCATGAGGGATGTATCATCCCTGAAAAAACTGCTGGTGATGATCAGGATAAGCCCCTGCTTCAGCCCCAAACCCAGGCCTGAATGCAGACTGAAATGAATTTGTACTATTGCTATTAAAATATTCTGATAGGTCAGTCCAAAATTGGCACAGTCACCAATCTGGCAACAATCTGGCACAGTCACCAATCTAGAAGATACCCTTCTAATAGTTGTCAATTCCTATTTTGTAACTGCTCTGAGAACTAAAGGACAATCTAGTGATGGTATAACCACATATGTCTCTCAGAAATTTACCCAACAAAAGTTAATCTGTTCTGCTCCTAATAATATTACTATTCCAGTTCAGATAACAGTTAACAATAAATTAATAATCTTGATTAACATACCTCTCCCTCCCCTAGTTACACAATAGATGATCAATGGGATCAATTAGAATACTATATATTAAATCTACAATCAAATCTCCTGATGTAATATCTAGCTGGTGACTTAAATGCAAGGATTGGTAACAACAGTAGTGTCACCTGTAAATCTGATGTATGTACTGTTAAAGCACCCAATTTATTAGATCTCTCCACTCAACATATTTCTAAAGATCCGGGTATAAATTATTCAGGGATCAAGATGTCAAATTCTGTGGCTAATTTAGGTCTTAGAATTCTAAATACCATTTGATTATACCTTTTGATTTATATTAAATGGTGAGCCTCTAGTCAACTTGGATGGAGAGTTTACATATTGTTCAAATAAAGGAGCAAGTATAATAGATTATTTTATGACTTCACAATATAATGTAGATTTGGTAAGGAAATTCTCCTTTGGTCACCTGCTTGCTAGTGACCATTATCCACTTCAGCTCTCTTTTTTTTCTGACATCCCTTTCAAGTTTAAAGGAAATAAAATTACAACTGTTACAATTCGAAAAAAGTGGAATTCTCAGGTGGGGTCCAAAGAAGTTAAAGTATTACAAACTTCTATAATTCAATCCAATCGTATAGTAAACTTTACTGAAAAGTTAGATCAATTGGTTGGCCTTTTCTCTTCTGCTTTAGCAAAGTCAGTCATGACAAATAGAACACCAGCAAAAAACAGATGGTTTGGCCATGACTGTCGACAAGATAAGTTAGAAGTTTAAAAAGCCTGTGCTATATGGAGGAATTCTGGTACTTTAGAAAGAAGAAGGCTATTCCTCCTTTCAAAATGTTGTTATACAACTTAATTAAGCAAAAAAAGAGGGAGCACACAGAAGCAGGTCACTCCAGACTTTTCAAATTAGTTAAAGAGAAAAACAAGGGAGTCATTTGGCAATAACTTAGATCTTTTCAGGGGTGACAACTTAGCATCTGATATCCATTATCTGCCTGGGAATGCTACTTTGAAGAAATGTTTAATGATATGGTGAGAGGTTCTACCTCTCCTTTCAGTACTGACATCTCACAGCTACCTGATTGGCCTCCAGTGTCCCCAAGAGAAGTTCTAGCTATAATTAAACAATAAAAACTGGAAAGGCTCTTGACTTCCTTCCAGTCAAACTTTTTAAGTTAGATTCAGTATGGGGGGGGGCAGAATTATTAGCCTCATTTACAAAAATCAACCAAACTAGAATCCTGAAAGTTGGAAATTAGCATTAATTATCCCTATTTATAAGACGGGGGTAAGAACGGATCCCTCCAATTATAGACCAATTAGCCTACTTCCTGTATTGAACAAAATATATGCTGCCTTTTTAATGAATGAATTAAAAGTATGGGTGGAAGAACACAAC
>NW_015164683.1:864584-869940 GCF_001447785.1 Gekko japonicus
AGGAGCAGTTTGGTTTCTGTAAAGACTGTAAATGTATACAACATTGCTTGATCCTATCAAGCTTTGTTAATATATACATCAAAACGAACGGAGAATCTATATTTGCTGCCTTTGTTGAACTTCGAGCTGCTTTTGATTCAGTACCCCATACTCATTTATGGGAAAAGTTGAACTCCACCTCTATTCCTAAGCAGCTATTGGCCCTGATTAAGAACTTATATACTGGGAATGTTCTACAGTTAAAAACTTTTAATATGAATTCATCTCCAAGACTGATAAGAATCTAAAAATATGTACAGCAAGGATGTATCCTAGCTCCACATTTACTCAATTCCCAAATCTGCAGAATAAAACTCATGTACCAGACTTAGATGGAGCTGCGGTGGCTCAAGTAGTTAAGACGCTGAACTGCAGACTGTGGAAGTCAGTAGTTCAGCAGTTTGAGACCTGAGTTGCCACATGATGGAGTGAGCTCCCGTCTCTAGTTCCAGCTCCTGCCAACCTAGCAGTTCGAAAGCAAGAAATTGCAAATAGATAAATAGGTACCACTTCAGTGGGAAGGTAACAGCGTTCTGTGCACCTTGGTGTTTAGTCATGCCGGCCACATGACCACAGAAATATTTTCAGATAGCGCTGGCTCTTCGGCTTTGAAACGGAGATGAGCACCACAACCCTAGAGTAGGACTCGACTGCCTTTCAAGCAAGGGAACCTTTACCTTTACCAGACTTAGCAAACCATCCTTTATTAATGCTTTTATATGCAAATGATTTAATTCTCCTCAGCCGAACCCCAACTGGCTTGAAGAAATTCATGAATTATTTCTGTGTCTTTTACGTGAGTTGTTGACAAGGACAACTATTTTTGCCAAAACAAAGATCCTGAGATTCTCTAAATCAAGGCTTTTGAAGGAACATCCCTGGCAAATTTATGGAGAAACTATTAAAGCAATTAGACAGTTTAAATATCTTGGTGTTATGTTATGATTAGTTATGATTTATCCTGGAACTCCCGTATAAATTCTGTTGTAAGAAATACCAAAATGACATTAATCACTTTTTTTTAAAACCCCCGAAGGGATATTTTTTTATTTTGCATTGAACTACAAACTACAAAGGAGGGGGAACTACATCTAGGGATAAAGAAAAGATAACCACACTAAACTAAAAACCCAAGAGGAGGAGATCTTATTTCTGTTAGTGTAAATGTTAGTACCACAAGTGTTAGTATCACAATATACTTGTAGAGTTCCTGCTCATCTTCCATGTATATATGTTATTATGTTAATTGTTATGAGAGAACTTTCTGATCATCTTCGTGTTCTTCGCTTCAAAAGGCCAGTTTCCAAGTCCTTCTGTCTTTACTTTGGCTTTCTGTCTCTAAAATCGTAGACAACTTTGGCAGGTCCCGCACCCGTTTCTGTAGCAGAGTCTTCTTCCGTTCCAGAGGTAGCAGAGTCAATGGATTTCGTTTCTTCCTCCTTAGACTCTTCCTCTGTTCCAAGCTGACGCCGCAAAAAACTCTTTAGCCTTGAAAATGGAGTCTATCTTCTCTCTTTTATCGTTGATCTTAAAGATGACACCTTTCGGGACCGCCCACCTGTACGTTATTCCATTAGTTTGAAGAAAAGCAATCAAATCTTTGTAATTTTTCCTCTTTTGCCGAATTTCAAATGGAATGTCTTTTACGTCTTGATCGTTACATTTCCCATTTTCAGTGGAGTTGCTGATGTTGCTTTTAGAATAGCATCTCTGGTCTGTCTTCTTGAGAATCTGACCACAATTTCTCCAGGTAGGCTATTTTTTTAATATAATTGGAGTATGCCCTATAGGCCACCTCCATATCTTTTACTAGTTCATCCGCTGTAGATCCTATCACTGGAGCAATAATCTCGCTAAGCAAACTCCTCAGGTCCTCTTTCGCTGCTTCAGGAACTCCCTGGAACCTGATAATCATATTGGCTTTCTCCATCTGTAGTTGCAGTACACGTGTTTTTTGAAGATTTTGCTTTATTTCCACCTCTCCCACCTCTTCAACTTCTTACTTGTGGTGTCCATCTCTTGAATCTTCTCATTAGCCTGCTCCACTTTCTTTTCCATTTCATTCAGCTGGAGCTGTTGAGATGCAAAGTTCTTATTCATCACAGTCAGTTGCTGGTTAATACAATCGAGTTGTTCCAACACCGGCTTGAGCATATCCACTGGTAATTTAATGACGTCTGCTCCCTCTTCTGGTTTGGGACTCTGACTGCCTGGCAGTTTTGTTTTTAACTTTGCATGCTGGGCTGGCCATTTTTCCAATTTGTTTACACTTCCCACCGCTTTCTTCCGACTCGAGAAACTCGCTCACAATGTCAAAAATCAAGTAAGTCTCTCACAACACGCGCACTGCTTTCCTCCCCTCTTTCCCCCCTTCACGTCGTTTATCGGTTATTCGTATAAGAGGCATCCCTCTTTGCATCTGCTTCTTCCCGCACGGGGGGGGGGACTTTGCTTTTTTTTAAGTCCGTTTTATTCAGAACTCAGTTCATTGTCGGTCAGATTCTCTGACCACGCTGCGTTTTAACGATCTTCCGCTCGATCTCCGGCGCTTGTCCCAGTCAAACCAGCTTGTGCCCGAAGGCTACAGAGTGACTGGACTATCAAGGTGGAGGGGAGCCTAGATTCTCTGGCATTACACCATCGAAGAGGCTACCCCTCAAAAGTCCTCTGGCCTGGAGCCTATCGCAAAGGCTCCGCGGGGGTGTCACTTGAGGTGACACCCCTCCAGGCCGCTGGTGTGCGATTCGCTCTCCCGCGGCTTGGGGAGAGCGACTGCCATCACTGCCTCGTAAACCAGAAGTCCCAACTTATCCCACTTTTGTTAAAGTTATATAAGGCCATAATTCTTCCCAAATTGCTCTATGTTGCCCCAATCTGAGTCAACCAACCACTGGATCCTCTTGATAAGATCCAGCAAACTTTCTTCTGTAAGATCTTTTCTCTTCTTCCCAGTGTACCTTCGGTTGAGGTGCAGCTTGAACTCTGACTCCCTCATATTTCAGCAATAGCATGGTATCATGCTATCAAGTTCAGATTATCACTTCTTGAACCTAATGCTTTACCATCCTTACGGCAATTAGTAACAGCTGAATCCTGATTGGGAACTTGGCTCAGCCCAAGTGACACAAAGCTTGTTATATTAAACCTGAGCCTAAATTTCAGGGACTCACTGAAAAAATCCTTGTTAACTGTATGAAATCAATTACTTTAAAAAGCAGACTGGAAATGTTCTCCTATTGACTTCCATGTATCTTATCAGAAAATGTTTGAGTTGTCTAAATATTTTTTTTAATCTAACAGTTCCAAAGTATTGTCGCTCTTTCCTGTTACTTAGATGCAATGTATTACCTTCCAATGAGATGAAGGGCTATTTTAGTAGAAACCCCCCCCCCAAGAAACGCTTCTTTACTTACTGTAAAGATCAAGTTGACTCAATTGCCCATATCCTTTTTAGTTGGCCCCGTTATATCTCACTCTGTAACCAAAATATTACTCTCTGGACTGACAGTCTACAGTTGTTCTGAAATAAAGATCTTACTGTCAGGCAAGATTAAAAAGTACACATGTGATTTAGCCATATTTATTTATGTAGTTATAAATTACTTATAAAATACTCCGGCATATGGCTTGTAGACTGTTAAGTTACAGAGAAAAGAAAATGAATACTGGGGAGAATAAGGTACAACTAAATCAAAGAAATGAACCAATACAGACAGAGGGAGAATTCAGATGTCACAATAATCCACACTTCTTAAATCAATGTAAGGTCCAATGCCTGAATGAAGGTTTCCCAAGCTGTGGTTTGTAACCACACAGTTTACATAGTTTGTAACCACACAGTTTACATATTTTGCATGCCTTATCATACTCCCACAAGGTTTCGTAAACTGTGTGGTTCCATAAGAATATATTGGCTCTGAAGAAGTAGAATCGAAAGCAAGAAATTGCAAGTAGATTAAATAGGTACCACTTCGGTGGGAAGGTAACAGCGTTCCGTGCACCTTGGTGTTTAGTCATGCCGGCCACATGACCACGGAAACGTCTTCGGACAGCGCTGGCTCTTCGGCTTTGAAACGGAGATGAGCACCGCAACCATAGTCGTATTCGACTGGCTTTCGAGCAAGGGAACCTTTATTTTTACTTTACAGGAAAGGTGGTCTTGCTTTAGGAAGGTTTCTTTATACTTGTGTAATTGTTTCATAGCTTTTGTGCTTTAATAAGTAATAAGTACATGTGGATCATACTAAAACATTTACAGTTTAATCTCCATGCATGATTTTCTCATTGATTATGTTTGAGACATATGCCTTTAAGTAACACTTTAGTGGTATTTGACCTTAAGCAATTCGTTCTCTCCATGGTGCATTTTGTTTTTGTTATTGTACCTAGTATCTCCGTGTTCCCATTGTATTTAGTGTTAACCACACCCTCCTAATGGCTGCCCCCACCTTCTTTTTTCCTGTAAATAACCTTTGAAGAGTTTTTGTTCCAGAAGAAGTGTGTATGCACACGAAAGCTTACACTTTGAATAAAACTTTATTGGTCTTAAAGGTACCACTGGATTCAAATTTTGTTCTGCTGCTTCAGACAAACATGGCTACCCACCTATATTTTTCTAGCAATAAAACTTGTTGCATTTGCCTAACTGCTAGTAATTCTAATGGAACATGGAACCCTATACAAGACATACATTACAAAAGGCAGGCAAGAGTTTGAATAAACAGATAGGGAGGTACAAAGTAAACAGCTCTTCAGATACCCTGGGACTAGATCATGTAGGGATTCAAAGGGTCATGAGTAGCACTTTGAACTGGTCATAGAGGCAGGAAAATAACAGAGAAGGGCATGTACTACTCAGGGGCCTGACAGTTATTGCAATTGACTTCAATGGGTCATGGAATGGTAGAATCTGATACTGCAAATTATGCCATCAGTTCCATATGAGAAGGAAATATTCACGTTCTTACAATTCCAGACAAGGAAAGGTTACTTTACCCTCCTAGTACCTGAAATATCTAGAATGCCATCCCCTACTATAAGCACACAAATAAAATCCACTGCATACAGGTTTACATAAGAGCATAAGAGAAGCCAATGTTGGATCAGGCCAATGGCCCATCTAGTCCAACACTCTGTCACACCGTAGCCAAAAATACCAGGTGCCATCAGGAGATCGACCAGTGGGGTCAGGACACTATAACCCCTCCCACTGTTGCCCCTCCCCCGAGCACCAAGAATACAGAGAATCACTTGCCCCAGCCTGAGAGTTCCTATTTATACCTTGTGGCTAATAGCCACTGATGGACTTCTGCTCCAT